>NC_056749.1:449605576-449905576 GCF_019279795.1 Protopterus annectens | reverse complement strand
GGACTCTGTCCTTCTGAGCTGGGAATTTCTGGTTAAAGGTTATAGTGCCTGCATATTTGAACTGCTTCTTACTGAAATTGGTACACCTCGTTTGCTGTAGCATAGACTAGATCCAGGCCTGCTGAATCTAGCTTTGTTTGTATAACTTGAGCACTAATCCAGGCATTCTTTAAAGTATTCAGTTGTATTTATTACTGCTGGTAGTAACTTGATTAAAGTGTAGCTATTATTTCTAAGTCTTTTGGATTAAGCACTTGGGCTTCAGACCAGTTGTTTTACATTAGGTCGGTTTGTGGCCTGCACTGTGGTGGCAGGACAGGTAGCTTACATCCTTCTAAGTTGGGAACTGCTGATTGAGAGCTCAGTGTCTGTTATTCTAAAAGTGTATTAGTTCTGGTTTAAGCACTTGGGCTTCAGGCCAGTTATTTTACGTTAAGAAGGATTGCGGTCTGCACTCTTGTGGGAGGAGAGGCTGGACTCTGCCCTTCTGAGCAGGGAATTTCTGGTTAGAGGCTTATAGTGCCTGCATATTCTAACTGTTTCTTACTGAAATTGGTACACCTTGTTTGCTGTAGCATAGACTAGATCCAGGCCTGCTGAATCTAGCTTTATTTGTATGCTTGTTGTTTGTTTATTTCCCTGAAACGCTAATTCTACCTAAAACGCAGCCTTTTAGCACTTCTGTGGATCCCTAGTGATATATGCATTGCTTACTGTACTTATTTCCTTGTTTCACTTAAAAGAAAGTTACTGTTTGTCGTTTTTGCATTTAAGTTACCTGTAACACATTGCATTTAAGTTACCTGGCACTTGCTCACTAAAGCAATTATATAAGTCAGCTCTAAAAAATTAAAAGCACTACACCCTCACAAACTCCCCTTGAGTACCTTGTTCCCCATTGGCCCTTTTTTCAATTATAAAGGAATTCCCAATACTATTCTAGCATGTCCAAAGGTCAGTTGTCAATCTCCTCTCCGGTCCAGCTGGTGAATCTGGGAATCTTGAGGCAATGTTACAACTGCCTCATGTACACAGACAACCCTCTCCTCCTTCCAACAAATTCCAACACATGAGAGATGCAACCATATAGCCAAACTGGAGGCTAAGCTCTCTCAACTCAGTACTGGCATAACCAGTCAGGAGGAGAAGGAAACCACACTCACTACAAATCCAGTCTCACATAGACCTACCACGACAACAAACCAAACACATAAACACACAAAAACATACTCGGAGGCTCTAAATAAAAATCTGCCTAAGCAGCAGAGACCTCCAAAGCAGACATCCAAGCAACCGCTACCCCAAAACAAAACACGTGCAACACATAGCTCACAAAGCCAGTGTGCCGAACAGTCACAGCCCTTAAGGCTAAACAACACACCTGATACACTTGTAATAGGTGACTCTATCGTCAGGCACACTGACGTCCCGCACATCAGGCTGAACAAGGAGAAGGTCACGGTGAGCTGCCTGTCGGGCGCTAGGATCCGCCACATAACACAAGCACTCAGGTCACTCCAAGGCAAGTACAAATATGACTCAGTCATTTTCCATGCTGGTGTGAATGACCTGAGACGTACCTCCCTGGACTACATGAAAAGAGACATAAAGGAGCTCTCTGAGCATGTAGCCCAGGCAGGTATGACCCTGACCTTGAGTAGCATCTTACCCTCACCAAAAATCATGCCACAATATGAAGACAAGATGATCAATTTCAACAATTGGCTTAAGTGTTGGTGTCATTCAAAGGGGATCCAATGCCTGTCAGCCTGGGATGACATGCTCGACAAGCCACGATGCTTTGCTAGGGACGGCTTGCACCTGTCACCCCTGGGCTTTCGAATATTGTCAAAGGCTCTTGCTACCCCCATAGTGCCTTTTTTAGGCAAGGCTCGAAAGACAAACCCACTTCCATAGGTATCACAAGGGATAAGAAACTAAGAGTAATGCTACTCAATGCCAAAAGTCTAAACCTCAAGATGCACGCACTTGAAACTCTCCTTAGAATGGAGAACATCGATATCTGTGCAGTAAGAGAAACCTGGTTCAAGGCTCCCGAGAGCACCCCAGCACTACCAGGTTATACCTCATACCATGCTTTTCGGCCCCAAAACTTGGACCGAACCACAAAAGGAGGGGGAGTATCAATATTCGTCAAAGATACCCACACCTCCAGGTTGGTGGCACAGCACGAAGCATCAGAGACTATCCATGTGCAACTAACTGTGGGTAAAACTGCCTTCCAATTTATAGCCTGCTACAGACCACCCTCCCAAACACAGGAACCCCACTTGGCCTTCCTGAGAATACAGGAAAATATGAAGGTCTCTCCAAACACCATTATATTGGGCGACTTCAACTACCCAAACATAGACTGGGAGCATTACTCTAGCTCCAACATCCTAGCCCAAAGGTTCCTAGAATTTATAAACTCAAATGCTATGGAACAACTTGTTACCACTCCCACAAGAGGGGAAAACATACTGGACCTGATCATCACCAACATGGGGACACTATGCTCCAGACCAGAAGTGTATCCCTCACTGGTAAGATCAGACCATAAACTAATCTCACTGGATATTCACATCCCGACCCCACCCCTGCCCAGAAAACCACAGTGAAAAACTTCTAAAGCAATTTCACACGCCTCAAAACCGAGGCAAAATCCTTCAAAGCCCCGGCCTGTGGAAAATACGCCCAGACCACAGAATCCTTTATAAACGCATTCTATGAACACCTTCAGGAATGCATGGATCATGCAATCCCAAATAAAACCAAGACCCAATCCTCCAAAGGCAGACGTCCTGTCTGGTGGACCTCAGCCATAAACAAACTATACAATAGAAGGAGGAAGCTACTATATGATAGAGCAAAATCCCTAAAAGGGAAGGCATCTCTGATCAGTATTAGCAAAAAACTACGGGCACTCATAAAATCGTCTAAGGCCAGCTTCGAGAGAAAAATTGCACAGGACACTAAGGATAATCACAAGGGTTTCTTTAGTTATGTTAGGAACCTGGGTGGGAATTCCCAGATATGCTCAGAATTAGTCCAAAATGACAAAAAATACACAGAGCCCACAGACATTGCCAACATCCTAGCTGACAGGTTCAGTGCAAACTTCTCCCCCCTCTCCCCACCAAAAGGGCAAATATCTATCCCAACAGAGTGCTGCCCCCCTGACATCTCATATGCTCACAAGAGCCGCCCTCTCCAAAGCAAAAAACACAGCATCAATGGGACCAGATGGTGTCCCGGGCTGCGTCCTACATGAACTCCAAGAAGAGCTAAACCCAAACATAAAACTACTGTTCAATCTTAGCCTTACTACAGGATATGTACCCAAAGAGTGGCGTACAGCAACAGTGGTCCCTCTCCACAAAGGTGGTGCCTCAACAGATCCTGGAAACTATCGCCCCATAAGCCTGACTAGCTTGGTCTGCAAAGCTATGGAAAAGATCATCATGGACCTCATAAATAAAGATATTGGGGACCTACAGACACTGGATCCTACCCAGTTTGGCTTTGTTAAGGGCAGATCCTGCCTCTTAAACCTGGTGGATTTCTTTGAAACAGTCACCAAGGCCATTGATGAGGGGAAGATGGTCCACACAGCCTACCTGGACCTCGCAAAAGCCTTCGATACAATACCCCACTGGCATTATAGATAAGCTCACCAGCTTAAATATAAACCCCTATGTCACTAGATGGGTTGCAAACTGGCTCAAGGACAGAACCCACATGGTTAGAATTGCTGGAGCCATGTCAGACTCCAAACCAGTTACAAGTGGTGTCCCACAAGGCTCAGTCCTGGGACCTCTCTTGTTCGGTATATATTTCTCGGCGGTACAGGCCAACACGGAAGGACTGTGGCTGACCAAGTTTGCAGATGACTGCAAACTGGGTACCATAATCGACTCTCCAGATGACACAAGCATCCTCCAAAAGGGCCTCATAGAAACAGACAACTGGTGCCAGAGCCATGGCCTCAAGCTAAATGCCAAAAAGTGTATAGTCATCCCCTTTGGAAAAAACAAAGTGCCCACAAATTACCACATAGGTGGTAATCCATTAAGTACAGAAGAAGTCATTAGGGACCTGGGGACCCAAGTTGATAGCAATCTCTCATTTGACAATCACGTGGCCAAAGTGGTTAGACAAACATTTTATATAGCCCACCTAATCATGAAGGGATTCATATCTAGATCAGGGGAGGTCATTGTACCTCTTTACTCATCCCTCATCAGGCCCATAATTGAGTACAGTGCCCTTTTTGGGATGTACCTTACCAGACACCTGCAGCAACTGGAAAGACCCCAAAAGTACCTCACCAAGAGGATCAAAGGGCTCAAACAGATGCCATATGCTGCCGGTTAAAGAAACTCCAGCTCTACTCAGTGGCATACCGCCTGCTCAGAGGCGATCTGTGCCTGACGTATAAAGCCATATCCAACATGGAATTAATGGACATGCTGCACCTCAGACAATCCAAATCCCATCGAGCTACGCGCTTGAGAGACTTGAACCTCAGCACTGAAATAAATAGGACATGCTGGAGGGACAGATTCATAACCCAGAGGCTCCCTTCACTCTGGAATAAAATCTCAGTCCAGGTTAGGCAGAGCCCCACATTGACTCTCTTCAAGAGGAATCTTGATGAGTGGATGGGAGATCGTAGGTTTACCCCGGCTATCACTTCTGTGTCACTGTTAGACAGAGGCACAGTATACTAACCTCAAAAAAAGGCATAGCAAAATTAATTTAAAATGGGTGGCGATAGCCAAACACACTCTGGCTAGGCTTATAAATGCCCTAGGGCAGATAGCCTAGTATGAACCTATGAACCTATGAATAATAGAAGAGAATGAGTGAACAATGTATAGTGACAATTGTATTTTCAAAGGTAGCGTTATGTACATTATGTATGGAGATTGCACTCATTGTCAGTTGTTATGATTTGGTTACAGTAAAGCTGCCAATAAAGAAAAAAAGTAGTGGCATATCCCAAAAAAAATAGGTGCATTATGTGAATGTTCCTCCAAAACGGTGAAAGTTGAAAAGTCTTTAAGGATCACTCTCCTGCCTTTCAGGCTACTATGCCTTTTTCCATCTAATTTGTGGGAATCAGTTGGGCTCCAATAAATAGTGGCTGATAAAATAATTTATTGGCTGGTTAGCCTGCCAGTCATTAGACCTGCCACATACCACTTGCTGCTTTGACCACGCTTTTAGTTATAATTGTGGTTTAAAGTTATAGCTGTGCAAAAAGGAATATAATATTGAATGTTTTAGGCTGAGGGGAAATAGTGAATCAGTCATCTTTTAAGTGTGTAATTTTAGTTGTTTATATAGCAGACAATTGAAGGATATGCTTTTTCATGAAGATTGTTCTCTATCTCAGCAAAAAAAAAAAAAAACATTCCAAGAAATTGGTGAGAACAGTTGTTTATAGTTATGTTTTGAGTACTGTCACTTAGCCTACATTCATTGAGACACACTTACTCAGAGCACTGGGGAGCTATTTTAGGTGCTTCAGATAAATCTCAAAACTATGTCCAGTTCTCAAAAGAAGGACCAGAACTCCATTCAGCTTACTGACTGGTTAAGACATTCTCTTCATCCTCCTTTACCACTTTGGTCACCCAGCTTTAAAGTATCAGTTGCAATTAAAAATCACATAGTGTACTTTCAAGTGCAAACATTTTATCACTGATTCCTTTAGTAGCTTGCCGTGAGTGTTTACTGAAACTGATTTAGGAAGCCGGTAGAAGAACAGTTTCCACTAAATGAGGCAGTGAATTCTGGTGATAAATTTAGGGATGTTCATCGTGTTACACTGCTGCAGTCATTACACTTGGGTTATCCTGCCGTCAGGCGGTCCCGCAGTCGGACAGAGTTCCAAAGTCTTGGTCCGGCATTGGTTGCTGTTGCTTCTTCCCTGACGTCAGTGTGCCAGGGGTATATAAGATGCATCTGAAGTCATTTTCTTCAGTCTTTCTTGCCACACGGTGCCCGAAGCAAAAGTAGTTTGCAAGTGCCGGTCGTTCAACTCCAGAGATTTTCGAAGTCCATTTCCAAATCCAAAGTCTTCAATAAAGCTAAGTACCCCTTTGGGGAAACTTTTTTCTTGCCTCAGACCGATGTCAGAAAAAGTTAATAATTGTATTTCTTGTGAGAAGCAAATACCTCATAAGGACTTTCACTTTTACTGTATTCCATGCCTAGGCCCTGATCACAACGTCATTAGTTGTTGGTTTTGTGCTAGATTTAACAAACGCACTATAAAACGATGTTTTGATTTTGCTTTGCACTACTTTGGCCGAAGGTTCAATTATACTATGCCGTCGGATCAACCAACGACTGCAATTCTTAAAAAACGCAAAGACAAGGATAAAGACAGGCATCCGAGGTCCAAAACCTATGACAAAGCCTCTTCTAGGCCAGTCGCCGGTTCGCCGGTTCTCAGTGAGGCGCTTTCGCAGCCCCTGACACCCACTACCTCAAGAGCCACAGGCTGCCTCCGACTCCCACATGGAGACAAATAGGCCTCTGGAACTCAAGGTATTGGGCCTACGGAAACTAATCCCTCAGATGGGTCCGGAGCTGCTGAGCAGGCATCGGCTTCTGAGGGTGTTTTCAGACCTTCACAACTTACCATTAAAGCAACAGCCAAGACAAAAACACCATTAAAGACAAAGAAGCAAGTACAGCATTCTCCTGGACAGTCCATGCCTAAGAAACAGATGCTTAAAATGGCCGAAGACCTCATTACTCTAATCAGGGGTTCCCATCCCCCTCCTGAGAAAAGGCCTAGGCAGGATACAGACTATGATTCCTCTGATCAGGTTTCCATTTCCTCTGATTCCTCTTCAGACCAGGGATACTCTCTACCCCCCTATAAGGACTCTGATGCTGAAGAATCTATCCCTTCAGCCTCTCCTCCTGAGGATTATTCTTTTGGAGAAATCTTACATACCATGAGGGAGCATTTCCATTGGGAAAGTCAGGATTATTCAGAATCCAAGAAAAGGCTCCGGGACTTCCTTTTATTGCCTCAGTACAGGCCCCTGGCTATTCTGCCTGTGTTAGATATTGTGGATGATGTCTTCTCTGAATCCAGCTTATCTCCTGATTCTTTGCCCCCTGCACCAGCCAAGCCAGATAGGTATTATAGAGGCCCTGACTCTCACAAGTTTCTTTATAAAAACCCTTCTGCTGATCCAGAAACTATTTCCCAGGGTCCCAAAGGTGTTAAGGCTTCCATTGCAAAAAAATCCAGTCCCCTCTGACAGAGATTCTAGATAGATGGGGGAAGAAAGTCTACACTTCTGCAACTTTAGCAGTAAGGGCTTTAAATTGCCAGTTTCACATGCTTAAGTACCAACAATATTTAATGGCTCAGTAAAAACCGAAAATGCTTGCAAGCTCAGAAGCTCCTGACTATAAAGAAATGCAGGATTTATTGCATGCAGTTGAACAGGTGGGAAAACATACTTTGCAATGTGGTTTTGATTCTTTAGAGGCCTCTTGTAGAGCCGCCGTTACAGGTTATGTGATTCGAAGACATGCTTGGTTAAAAGAACAGAGTTTACTTGATCATGTTAAGGCAAAATTATTGGATGCTCCTTTACAGCATGATACCTTGTTTGGTGTTAAGGCAGAAGAGGTGTTAAAGAAAATGGAGGATAAAGCTAAATCTATGCAAACAGTCAAAGATTTCTTACAGGTGCAGCCACCTCGATTTAGCAGAAATTGGCCTACAAAGAATTGGTCCTTTCCAGTGTCAACAACACAACGGCCAGCAATAAAGTTCCAAATGCTTTATTTAGCACAAAGTGGACATAAAAATGCCCAATCAGTAATCAATGTCATGATAGAAAAGGAAATAATTGTATCAGTGGTATATCCAAATAATTTCCCACTCATATATTTATGCACCCTGCAGCCACAACCTTCAGGTGATATTACTGATGTACATCCAATATCTATTGTGTAAATACAGAGAGTTTTTTTTAAATGGTAATAATCATATGGTAATCAGAATTACCAAGGCATTCTTCTAATAGTTGAATGTATCATGTGATGTATCCTGTCTGGTCATAAAAAATTGACACTATATGCCATAAAAGTTCGCATATAGTCAAGAACCACAAATAGTATTATGTGGAGAAACTATGTTATGGATCCCAAATTGTGCAAGCAGCTACAAATATATCATGTACATATACTGATCATCATTCATAATCCCCCTTGATGTAAACTTCTCTATTCGGATGGATACCACCATATATTATCTATTTATATCTTGTAAGAAAATGTACACAACCTATCTATTCACATTTAGTAGTGCCAATACCAGCAAAGTTTATGATTTAAGAATTTTTGGGAACTGTTCTAGCAGCTGGGTCATTTACCTTGTTACATGTCAGTGTTCATCTTTCTATGTGGGCAAAACATCACGCTCACTTAGGATTAGGATTGGTGAACATAGAAGTAATATTAAGAATAAGAAAATTACCAATGCCCTATATCAACATACACTTAAACATCCTACAGCACATTTTATGTTCACCATCATAGATCGAATAATGGGAGACAGAAGTCATCAACAGGGGTGGGAAAATACACTCACATTTAAAGAAAAATACTGGATAATACATCTCGGAGCTTTGTTTGCTCCTGGTCTTAATGATCATTTATGAAGTATAATTTTTATAGGTGTTGTTGTTCTATTTATACACAATACCACTAGCTTAGAGATGGTTATCAGTATGTTCATCTATAATATATATATATGTTTTCTATATTATTGTATATTATTGTATTTACAATAAGGGTTTATTACCTTTTTTCATCTTGAGGATATTATACATGTTCTATATTTACTATACTATATAGTAATCAATATTTTGGGTATATTCATTACAACTATTCCCATTCCACCCTAGCTATTTCTTACTAGATCATTGAGTTGCACACAAATATATATATGGAAATGTAAAGTACGAATCTCTAAACTGCTAAGAGTCAGTAGTTAAATCCAACGATAAAATGAAGCAAAACAAAACTTCCGACTCTCCACGTTGCTATAAACTTTTTATTAATAAGACAGACAGACGGTAAGCGCTTTCGCGTATACTAGGATACGCTTCTTCAGACAATTCAATATGAAAAAATGACTGCTTATTTATAGGGAGGCATAGCCCAAAGTAATTAAATGAATTATTCAATTAATCAATTAACAATTGTTTTAATTGAAATAAACCATTCCATAAGATACTTTCTTAAAGTTGTAAGGCTGACATAACACAAAGCACAAAACACAAAATGTTGATTCATTTAACCAGAGAGTATTCATAAAATAATGAAAAAATTTCTAAAATCAGTAGTAATAAATACATACTTATTCATTTACATTGACACACATTTTTAAAATCATAATAAGGCTTTGTTAAGATATACTTCATTTCATATGTAATATTTTATAGTTCATATATACTATATAATTCCCTGGTTTCTTTGGTCATTTCATAAAATCACTTCTGATATGTTGAACTAAAATAAGGTGAAATATTTAAATATATAAAATATGAAAATACCTAAGTATATAAATATAAATATATAAATACACAAATAAATAAATAAATAAAAATATATAAATATATAGATATATAAATGAATAAATATAATCATATAAATGTGTATAATTATAAAGTATAAAAATATAAGAAATATATATATATATCTGTAGAATAAAATACACTAAATGTCTGATAGACTTAATCAAAAGAACATTTTATAAAAATTAATTTATGTCCAAAGCATCTAAGATTGCTAAAAATACAAGAAAAATCAACCCATGCTTTAACTTCATGATAGTACTAAAAAATAATGGACAAAAAGAAAACTTATCTTGAATCATTCTACTGCTATATGAAAAAAATAGAATAAAAACCTCTATAAATACTGTAACCTTGGTATTCTGGATATTATTTTGAGTAAAAGGAAATTAGATTATATAAATAGATGTAAGTTAACCTAACAATATAACCTCATACTAATGTTATTATCTTCGATTATTAAGAAAGGATTTTATTGTTATATAATTATTTAAACCTGGGTTACAATGGCCTCTGAGCTTGATATATATTTATATCACTGTTTCATGGATTACTGACAATTATCAACAATAATATATCTGTTGTCATTTTCATCTTTTGTTATAAGATATGTGTGGATCTAAGTAAAGGTTTTATTTAAACCACCATTATAATTAATAATCAAAAATCTGATTGGTTGTTTCATGGTGTATTAAACGCTATAAATAGCGTGGTTACACTAGTTGGCACTCATCTTTTAGCTTCACTGAGGAAGGCTATTTGCCGAAACCGGTTTGAAAAATTATGTTGGATTATTGATTGGGCATTTTTATGTCCACTTTGTGCTAAATAAAGCATTTGGAACTTTATTGCTGGCCGTTGTGTTGTCTTCAAGGTTGGTTGGCCGTGCAAGCTCCGCGTGAGAGGTTTTGTGTCCTTTCCAGTGTCAGACAGGCCACAGAGAGGCAGATACAGATGCCCAAGAGGCAGATCTGAACCCCAAGGCTCTAACAGACAACAACAGTGGGGTACCTCAACCCCAAAAGGAGGTGAGGACAAGTCTCAACCTTACAGGAAGCAGTCCCAATGACTTCCCCGTTTGTACGCCAAGCACTTCCCTTTTGGCAGCCCCCTTAGGGGGGAAAACTAGCACTTTTTTCTCAAAATTGACAATCACCCAAGACAAATGGGTTCTGGATATTGTGTCTCAAGGTTACAGGTTCCACTTTCACACTTTACCAAGGCTAAAAGGAATGCCAAACCTGCCACAAAATCAATGGGTAGAGGCTCAAAAACAAATTTCAGCCATCATGGACATGAGAGCTATTCAAAAAGTACCACAGCAGGAACAAGGACAAGGATTTTACTCAAGACTCTTCCTGGTCCCCAGAAAGGACAAAGCCTGGAGACCCATACTAGACCTTTCAACTCTAAATACTTACCTGGATGTTCCAAAATTCAAAATGTTGACACTACAGCAGCTTCTTCCCATGCTGGACAAGAAGGCTTGGCTTGTTACTCTGGACCTCAAAGAGGCATACCTGCATGTCCCTATCAGAAGAAATTGCAGAAGATACCTCAGATTCAAAGCTGGTACAATGCACTACCAATTCTCTGCACTGCCATTTGGCTTATCTGCTGCGCCCAGGGTCTTTACAAAGTGCCTGGCACCAGTAATTGCATTCTGCAGACAAAAAGGAATTCAAATATATCCATACCTGGACGACTGCCTCATTCAAGCAGAGACAACGGACATTATTCTAAAGCATCTGGCATTTGTAAAAAGGTTGCTAATTTCTCTAGGGTACACAGTAAATGAAAAGAAGTCAAAACTAGTGCCCTCACAACAGATAATATTCCTGGGTACCAGCTTAAATACAGCGGCCCAGATGGCTTATCTCACGCCAGACAAACAAGGACAACTGACTCAATATTTTCAATTACTGGCAAAAAAGTCCCATCTCCCTACAAAAAAAATTCTGCAGGCCCTGGGATTCATGGCATCCTGCATACTACTAATTCCATATGCCAGACTGCATGTGAGGAAATTACAGTGGTACCTAAAAAGTATTTGGACTCAACACTCTCACAGTCTAGAAGCAGTAATACCAATAATTCCCTGCCTACAACAGGAGTTTTGATGGTGGGCACAGGCATGTCACCTCAAGGGGTCAGCCTTTCACTCTACCCACAGACAGGCAGACTCTAACAACAGATGCTTCGGATTATGCCTGGGGAGCACACGTCAGGAAAATGTATTCAGGGCAAGTGGACCACAGACCAAATGCATCTTCACATCAATCAAAAAGAGATGTTGGCTGTTCAAAATGCCCTAACAGCTTTCAAGGACCTTCTGCATCCAGGACAATTATTATTAAAGACAGACAACACCACAGTAATGTGGTACATATACAAGCAAGGGGGAAGTCATTCTTACCCCCTGTGCAGGCAAGCCATGACCTTGTGGAACACAGCAATAACTTATCAAGTTCATCTGCAAGCACAATTCCTGCCAGGAAAGAATAATACTCGGGCAGACGATCTAAGCAGAAATATCATGGACCCTCATGAATGAAAATTGAATCCACAAATCTTCAGCATGGTAACGCAAAAATGGGGATGTCCAGACATAGATCATTTTGCCTCCCCACTGAATTGCCAACTAAAAAAATTCTGCACAAGGACTTACCACACACAAGCATGGAAAGTGGATGCTCTCTCGTTCAGCTGGAAAAGCCTAAAAGTTTATGCCTTCCCACCACTGCCTCTCCTTTCAAAGGTACTCCTAAAAGCCAGACAAGAAAAACCACAGATGATCCTGATTGCTCCAGACTGGCCACACCAGTACTGGTATCCATTCTTAAAGAACTTAGCTCAAGGCCCACCATGGATTTTGCCTCAAATTTCACACCTTCTGACTCAACAAAACAATCAGATCCTGCACGGTCAGCTCAAAACTCTAAACCTGGCTGCATGGCAGATTCATTAGTCAAACGGGCAACACATCTCTCTAAAGCTGTTATGGATGTCATTTTGGAGGCCAGGAGGCCTAGCAACAGGAAATCTTACTCAGAAA
Source organism: Protopterus annectens (assembly GCF_019279795.1). NCBI lineage: Eukaryota > Metazoa > Chordata > Ceratodontiformes > Protopteridae > Protopterus > Protopterus annectens. Next base: position 449,892,901 of record NC_056749.1, on the reverse strand, counting down.
AATGGAAGAGATTCTGCAACTGGAGCCAGGCTCAAAGCCTTGACCCTCTTGTCCCAAACATTCCTCAGATTTTACAATACTTAACTGAGATGCTGGACAAAGGCCTATCCTTCTCATCAATTAAGATCCATGCCTCTGCCATTTCAACACATTACAACACGGATCCTCCTTTATTCTCTCATCTCTTGCTAAAGCAGTACCTCAGAGGGGCTAAAAACATAAGACCACCCCGGAGAGCACCAACACCAACTTGGGACCTCAATTTTGTTTTCGAAAAACTGACCCTGCCACCTTTTGAGCCAGCCAATACAGCCAATCTAAAATTTTTATCATGGAAAACAGCTCTTCTTCTGGCAGTAACTTCAGCACGAAGAGTCTCAGAGCTACAGGCATTAATGGCAGTGGAACCTTTTATAATTTTTCACCAGGACAGGGTTTCTTTAAGGACAAACCCTACTTTTATGCCAAAGGTGGTATCTAGTGTGGCTCTTAATCCATTTGCCAACTTTTTATCCAAACCCCCAGAATAAAGGGGAGAGACTTCTGCACTCTTTGGACATACACAGGCAGCTACGCTTCTACTTGGACAAAACAAAAGCTTTCAGGAAAACTGAGCAACTGTTTGTAGCATATGCTGCAGGATCACAGGGCAACGCTATCTCAAATCAGACTATCTCCAAATGGATAGGACACTGTATTCATTACTGCTACACACAGCATGGAAAATCAGTCCCTAATAACATTAGGCCACATTCTACCAGAGCAACAGCCTTTCTCAGAGGAGTACCAACCAAGGAAATTTTGGAGGCTGCAACTTGGAGTTCAGTGCACACCTTTACCAAGCATTACCACTTGCCTCTTAACTCTAAATCCAGAGCAGGATTTTCCACTGCAGTTCTGCAGGGCCTTATAGCCAATCCTAACTCTTTATAGACCAGCCACCCAACCTTAGTTTTGGGATTCTACCCAAGTGTAATCACTGCAGCAGTGTAACACGATGAACATAATACAGTTTTGTAACTACCATAAATGTAGATATTTGAGTGTTCACACTGCTGCAGTCCAGGTTACCCTCCCTCCATCCCCTCTGTCCTAGCTGGACTTATCTATACCCTTCTATCCTATACAACCTTTGTGGTGTATTTGCTTGTAACTGAAGGTATTGTTTTTATTTTATATATATGTTTTATTAGCAATATGTATTGACTACCTACTTGGGGGCACCTGACATCTGGGGCAAGAAAAACTGAAGAAAATGGCATTGGATGCATCTTGTATACCCCTGGCGCACTGATGTCAGGGAAGAAGCGACAGCAACCGACGCCGGACCAAGACTTTGGAACTCTGGCTGACTGCGGGACCGCCTGACGGCAGGATAGCCCAAGTGTAATGACTGAACAGTGTGAACACTCGAACACCTACATTTATGGTAGGTACAAATCTGTACTTTCTTTGTGAGTGTGTGTTTGTGTGTGTAGGGGAAAGGTCTTAAGCACAAGACTGTAGCCTCCAGTGATAAAACTGGTAGTATCCATCTTACCTTATAAACATATCTCTCAACCTCTTAGCTCAAAAAATCTGGACAAAGCCAAAACAACAGGGAACAAAGGCCCAAAAATAGAGACAGATTTTAAATATTGCTGTTATAAACTCATAAAGTTGATATAATAAAAGGTTTTGCATTAACATGCATTTTCTGAAGGATATGAAGTCAGAAACACATGTATGTCATTATTTAGTGAATTGAATCCTCAGTGGTTTGCCAGCAAACCACAAATTTTATGAGGAACAAAGCAAAAATATCCTGCAAAAATCAGGACAGTTGTGAGGTACGCTTATAAATACCAGGGGCATGCACCAATGGCCTTAAAAAAAAATTACCTGCTTTTACTGTATTTGTGTTTCTTCCTACTTTATTTTGCTTTTGCTTTATCTTAATAGTACTCATTTGTATTTATTACTGCTTGGTGTAACTCATTCTAAGCCTTTTAGTTTAAGCACTTGGGCTTCAAAACAGTTGTTTTACATTAAGAAGGTTTGTGGTCTGCACTGTAGTGGCAGAACAGGTAGCTTACATCCTTCCAAGTTGGGAACTGCTGATTGAGGGCTCAGTGTCTGTTATTCTAAAAGTGTATTAATTCTGGTTTAAGCACTTGGGCTTCAGGACAGTTATTTTACATTAAGAGGGTTCGTGGTTTGCACTCTTGTGGGAGGAGAGGCTGGACTCTGCTCTTCTGAGCTGGGAATTTCTGGTTAAAGGCTTATAGTGCCTGCATATTTTAACTGCTGCTTACTGAAATTGGTACACCTTGTTTGCTGCAGCATAGACTAGATCCAGGCCTGCTGAATCTAGCTTTGTTTGTATAACTTGAGCACTAATCCAGGCATTCTTTAAAGTATTCAATTGTATTTATTACTGCTTGGTAGTAACTTGATTAAAGTGTAGCTATCATTCTAAGTCTTTTAGATTAAGCACTTGGGCTTCAGACCAGTTGTTTTACATTAGGAAGGTTTGTGGCCTGCACTGTGGTGGCAGGACAGGTACTTTACATCCTTCTAAGTTGGGAACTGCTGATTGAGGGCTCACCGTCTGTTATTCTAAAAGTGTATTAATTCTGGTTTAAGTACTTGGGCTTCAGGCCAGTTATTTTACATTAAGAAGGTTCGTGGTCTGCACTCTTGTGGGAGAAGAGGCTGGACTCTGCCCTTCTGAGCTGGGAATTTCTGGTTAAAGGCTTATAGTGCCTGCATATTTGAACTGTTTGTTACTGAAATTGGTACACCTTGTTTGCTGTAGCATAGACTAGATCCAGGCCTGCTGAATCTAGCTTTGTTTGTAGGCTTGTTGTTTGTTTGCTTGTTATTTCCCTGAAACACTAATTCCACCTAAAACGCGGCTTTTCAGCGCTTCTGTGGATCCCTAGTGATATCTGCATTGCTTACTGTACTTATTTCCTTGTTTCACTTGAAAGAAAGTTACTGTTTGTCATTTTTGCATTTAAGTTACCTGTAACACATTGCATTTAAGTTACCTGGCACTTGCTCACTAAAGCAATTATATAAGTCAGCTCTAAAAAAATTAAAAGGACTACACCCTCACAAACTCCCCTTGAGTACCTTGTTCCCCATTGGCACTTTTTTTCAATTATAAAGGAATTCCCAATACTATTCTAGCATGTCCAAAGGTCAGTTGTCAATCTCCTCTCCAGTCCAGCTGGTGAATCTGGGAATCTTGAGGCAATGTTACAACTGCCTCATATACACAGACAACCCTCTCCTCCTCCCAACAAATTCCAACACATGTGAGAGATGCAAGCATATAGCCAAACTGGAGGCTAAGCTCTCTCAACTCAGTACTGGTATAACCAGTCAGGAGGAGAAGGAAACCACACTCACTACAATTCCAGTCTCACATAGACCTACCATGACAGCAAACCAAACAAATAAACACACAAAAACATACTCGGAGGCTCTAAATAAAAATCTGCCTAAGCAGCAGGGTCCTCCAAAGCAGATACCCAAGCAACCACTACCCCAAAACAAAACAAGTGCAACAGATAGCTCACAAAGCCAGTGTGCCGAACAGTCACAGCCCTTAAGGCTAAACAACACACCTGGTACACTTGTAATAGGTGACTCTATCGTCAGGCACACTAACGTCCCACTCACCAAGCTGAACAAGGAGAAGGTCATGGTGAGCTGCCTTTCGGGTGCTAGGATCCGTCACATAACACAAGCACTCAGGTCACTCCAAGGCAAGTACAAATATGACTCGGTCATTGTCCATGCTGGTGTGAATGACTTGAGATGTACCTCCCTGGACTACATGAAAAGAGACATAGAGGAGCTCTCTGAGCATGTAGCCCAGGTCGGTATGACCCTGACCTTGAGTAGCATCTTACCCTCACCAATAATGATGTCACAATATGAAGACAAGATAATCAACTTCAACAATTGGCTTAAGTATTGGTGTTATTCCAAGGGGATCCAATGCCTGTCAGCCTGGGATGACATGCTCGACAAGCCACGATGCTTCGCTAGGGACGGCTTGCACCTGTCACCCCTGGTCTTTCGGATATTGGCAAAGGCTCTTGCTTCCCCATAGTGCCTTTTTTAGGCAAGGCTCAAAAGACAAACCCACCTACATAGGTTATCACAAGGGATAAGAAACTAAGAGTAATGCTACTCAATGCCAGAAGTCTAAACCTCAAGATGCATGCACTCGAAACTCTCCTTAGCATGGAGAACATCGATATCTGTGCAGTAACAGAAACCTGGTTCAAGGCTCCTGAGAGCACCCCAGCACTACCAGGTTATACCTCATACCGTGCTTTTCGGCCCCAAAACTTGGACCGAACCACAAAAGGAGGGGGAGTATCAATATTCGTCAAAAATACCCACACCTCCAGGTTGGTGGCACAGCACGAAGCATCAGAGACTATCCATGTGAAACTAACAGTGGGTAAAACTGTCTTCCAGTTTATAGCCTGGTACAGACCACCCTCCCAAACCCAGGAACCCCACTCGGCCTTCCTGAGAACACTGAAAAATTTGAAGGTCTCTCCAAACACCATTATATTGGGCAACTTCAACTACCCAAACATAGACTGGGAGCATTACACTAGCTCCAACACCCTAGCCCAAAGGTTTCTAGAATTTATAAACTCAAATGCTATGGAACAACTTGTTACCACTCCCACAAGAGGGGAAAACATACTGGACCTGATCATCACCAACATGGGGACTCTATGCTCCAGACCAGAAGTGTATCCCTCACTGGTAAGATCAGACCATAAACTAATCTCACTGGATATTCACATCCTGACCCCACCCTCTGCCCAGAAAACCACAGTGAAAAACTTCTCTAAAGCAAATTTCACACTCCTCAAAACCGAGGTGGAATCCTTCAAAGCCCCCAAGCCTGTGGAAAATACGGCCCAGACCGCAGAATCCTTTATAAACGCATTCTATGAACACCTTCAGGAATGCATGGATCATGCAATCCCAAATAAAACCAAGACCCAATCCTCCAAAGGCAGACTTCCTGTCTGGTGGACCCCAGCCATAAACAAACTATACAATAGAAGGAGGAAGCTACTACATGATAGAGCAAAATCCCAAAAAGGGAAGGCATCACTGATCAGTATTAGCAAAAAACTACGGGCACTCATAAAATCGTCTAAGGCCAGCTTCAAGAGAAAAATTGCACAGGACACTAAGGATAATCACAAGGCTTTCTTTAGTTATGTTACGAACCTGGGTGGGAATTCCCAGATATGCTCAGAATTACTCCAAAATGACAAAAAAATACATCGAACCCACAGACATTGCCAACATCCTAGCTGACAGGTTCAGCGCAAACCCCCCCCCACCAAAAGGGCAAATATCTATCCCAGCAGAGTGCTGCCCCCCTGACATCTCAGATGCTCAGGTAAGAGCTGCCCTCTCCAAAGCAAAAAACACAGCATCAATGGGACCAGACGGTGTCCCGGGCTGCATCCTACATGAACATAAAACTACTGTTCAATCTCAGCCTTACTACAGGATATGTACCCAAAGAGTGGCGTACAGCAACAGTGGTCCCTCTCCACAAAGGTGGTGCCTCAACGTATCCTGGAAACTATTGCCCCATAAGCCTGACTAGCTTGGTCTGCAAAGCTATGGAAAGGATCATCATGGACCTCATAAATAAAGATATTGGGGACCTACAGACACTGAATCCTACCCAGTTCGGCTTTGTTAATGGCAGATCCTGCCTCTTAAACCTGGTCGATTTCTTTGAAACAGTTACCAAGGCCATTGACGAGGGGAAGGTGGTCCACACAGCCTACTTGGACCTCGCAAAAGCCTTTGATACAGTACCCCACTCGGGCATTATAGATAAGCTCACCAGCTTAAATATAAACCCCTATGTCACTAGATGGGTTGCAAACTGGCTCAAGGACAGAACCCACATGGTTAGAATTGCTGGAGCCATGTCAGACTCCAAACCAGTTACAAGTGGCGTCCCACAAGGCTCAGTCCTGGGACCTCTCTCATTCGGTATATATTTCTCGGCGGTACAGGCCAACACGGAAGGACTGTGGCTGACCAAGTTCGCAGATGACTGCAAACTGGGCACCATAATCGACTCTCCAGCCGACACAAGCATCCTCCAAATGGGCCTCATAGAAACAGACAACTGGTGCCAGAGCCATGGCCTCAAGCTAAACGCCAAAAAGTGTATAGTCTTCCCCTTTGGCAAAAACATAGTGTCCACAAATTACCACATAGGTGGTAATCCATTAAGTATAGAGGAAGTAATTAGGGACCTGGGGACCCAAGTTGATAGCAATCTCTCATTTGACAACCACGTGGCCAAAGTGGTTAGAAAAACATTTTATATAGCCCACCTAATCATGAAGGGATTCACATCTAGATCAGGGGAGGTCATCGTGCCTCTTTACTCATCCCTCATCAGGCCCATAATTGAGTACAATGCCCCTTTTGGGATGTACCTTACCAGACACCTGCAGCACCTGGAAAGACCCCAGAAGTACCTCACCAAGAGGATCAAAGGGCTCAAACAGATGCCATATGCTGCCTGGTTAAAGAAACTCCAGCTCTACTCAGTGGCATACCGCCTGCTGAGAGGTGATCTGTGCCTGATGTATAAAGCCATGTCCAACCCGGAATTAATGGACATGCTGCACCTCAGAAAATCCAAATCCCATCGAGCTATGTGCTTGAGAGACTTGAACCTCAGCACTGAAATAAATAGGACATGCTGGAGGGACAAATTCATAACCCAGAGGCTCCCTTCACTCTGGAATAAAATCCCAGTCCAGATTAGGCAGAGTCCCTCATTGACTCTCTTCAAGAGGAATCTTGATGAGTGGATGGGAGATCGTAGGTTTACCCCAGGTATCACTTCTGTGTCACTGTTAGATAAAGGCACAGTATACTAACCTCGAAAAAGGGCATAGCAAAATTAATTTAAAATGGGTGGCGAAAGCCAAACACACTTTGGCTAGGCTTATAAATGCCCTAGGGCAGATAGCCTAGTATGAACCTATGAACCTATTATATCATTGTATGTCAAGTGTGGGGGTGGAAATGGGTAGCACATAAATAAAATATCCTTATGGCCATGAGTATGGTGCTATACTGGGATGCCTCATTAACTTCCTTTCAAATATTGTAAAAAAAATATATCAAATCTGGTACAGGGAGTGAATCTTGGCAGCTGAGTCTGAGGAGTCACACTACTGCTAGCTGCAGCTGTTGAAACTGGTGCCATCAGGGTTACAGGGCCTTGTGGTATCAGATTTTACAAAATAAATCAACATCCCTGCTTTTTCATCTTTTCTGCTACCAATTCACTTTCTGTAGCCAAATGGTTTTACAATTCTGCTTGTTACACCACATCAAAAGTTTTACTTTTCATATTCTAGAATCATGAAGTATGCTTGCTTTAAAACATGCTCTATTTGAGACCCTATTGCAGTACTGTTTACAGTTAGTGTAAAATTGAAAGAGTGCTCTTTGTCCTTACAGTATGCAACATTTTCTAGCAGTACTGTTTCATAAGGATACATTTGCTTTACTCTGTGAAAGTTGGAGATGTATCTGTCCTCCAGACTACACACTGATCTAAGGAAAGGTTTCTAATGTGACATTCTTGTCCCCTTGGACAAGAGAAATTACCTTGAGTTTTACTTGTAGTGTCATTTACCTAGTAGAACTTTATATTAGTAATATTATTTCTGTTTACTTTTTCTGCCAGAGCCGCTGCTATTCCTGGTGCTATTATACAATTACCAAAAACTGTAAAAAACAAAATAGGTATTGGTTTAACTAACACATGCTTATGTTTAGAAAAAATTACAAAATTATTTACATTTGCTGTTGTTTGCCTTTTACTCTTCTGTATTCCAAATAGGTGCACTTTAGGCAGCTTCATTTTCATTTTCTGAAAAGAAAATACATGTATGTCACTTTTGTGACTGCATGTCTTCACTACTTTTGATCTCTATGCACTAGAATTGTTCTGTTTTCCTTTTTACCTTGTATTTTCTACACCAGAGGACCTATTTGTTCGACTGCTTCAAAAGGTCCCTGCCAATTGTTATCCCAAGGCCCTTCCATCTGGAACATTTTTATTAATACCTTTGTTCCACAGGGAAGGTCTTCTTTCAGCAGTAATATTGGGACCTTTCTCCATAGATGGAAAGCTTGCTCTCTTGCATAGCAATCACATATTTCTGTAAGTAGTTTTAACCATTCCTGATGCTTACTGATTTCTAACATAAGTCTACTGTCTGGTGTGTCAGGATAAAAAGGTAACTCTATTGTCATTTTTCTCCCTGTCATAATCATAAGGAGACATTTCTGTCTCACTGTTGGGTGTTATCCTTATGCCCATAAGAATGCCTGGCAAATGTTGTACCCATGTGTTTCCCTTCTCAAGACATGCTTTTTTGAGACACTCTAAGTGTTGATTCATTCGTTCTACAATTCCGTTTGACTGTGGGTGATCAGTGACATGAAATCTTTGCTGAATTTCAGATTACACATTTGCTTTCTAAGGTCACTAACAAACTGTGGACCATTGTCCGATTCAATGATTCTTGGCCACCCCCAATGACAGAAAATATTTTTCCATAAGGCTTCTGCCATTGCCTTTGCTGTCATGGTTTTGGTGGGGATTGCTTCTACCCATTTTGAGAAAACATCCGCCACTACTAGTAAGTATCTATAACCTCCCTTTGCTGTTCACAAAGGACTTGCATAATCTACTTGAACTGCAAACTATGGCCCATCTTCTGGCTATACCTGATGTAACTGAGTTTTTTTTTAGGATTTGCATGTAAGCAGATTAGACATTCTTCTACAGTTAGTCTACAGACCTTTTTTAAACTTGGATTCCAATACTTTTCCTTTACAACCGCCCATAGCTTATCAGCTCCTAGATGCCCTAATGTTTGGTAACTTAACTTGACCAACTGACGTGGTAACTGATATGGCACATAAGGCAACCACAATCCTTTTGTATTGATGTATGCATACTGCTCTTTTGATGGTACTCCTGCAATTATGCACTGGTCTGTTTCTTCCTTTAAACCTTGCTTCTTTTGAATGTTTATGAGGTCTTCATTAATTGACTGTCTAGCTCTATTACAGCACTGACCTCCACATCAGTATATGCATATTCTAGAAGCTCTGTCCCTTTTTGTGCTGCTTGTTTTACTAATGTGTCAGCTAATGCATTTAACATGAAAGTTTCACTTGTTGGTTTCTGATGTGCTTTTACCTTTAAAATGATGCACTGTATTTGTATGGCATTATACACAGAAAGCAGTTTCATATGACTCGCACAAAAAACATTTATCGTCATACCACACTTCTTTTGTTTGAGATACCAGTTGAATGTTGTAATTCATTTACATAATGTCTTACTGTCAACTTGCCCTAATAAGGTTTTGCATTTGTCAATATGCATTGTATACCAACATTGCATTCTGTCTCAGATTTTATCTGGTTGTTTTGATACATTAAGAATAATCCATTTACATAATGCCTGACTATTAACATGCCATAATAAGGTTTTACTTTTGCCAAAATGCTGTTTATACCAACATTGCATTCTGTCCCAAAATGTATCTGGCTGTTCTGATACATTAAGAGTAAAACTCTGTTTACATTTTCTACTATGACCCCTAATGGCATCCATACTGTATGTAACACAGAAAAATTCTTACCAGTCAACAGAGAGGCAGGTGGTCAGCCTGCTTACTGTAGATGGTTGGAAAGTCTCTGTAATTACTCGAAAAGCTGGTGTAACAAAACTGGCAGTTGCAGGTGTGAAACCTTGGAATTCACTGACCTGGAGAATTTATTGCACTACAACCTTCCTGCATGGCAGTCTCACTGTACTGCTGGAAGCTGTATAAAACTAGAGTGCTCCTGCTCAGGATTCACTCATAAATTTTAATTACTGCACCGTTACTGGAGTGACCCTGTACAAGGCACAACTCCCCCTGTGTTCGAATATAGGCTAGGCTCACCACTGAAAAATTTTATGAAGCTGGAAACGACATTTGATTAAGGCACAAAGCCTTGCAGGCTGTTATACTTTACAGCACTGTACTTTATAAACTTAAGCGCAGTTGCTACTAAAATAACTTATCTATGTAACAGACGGCACATACTATACTGGCAACCTTCAAGACTTAGGGAGTCGTCCTTATTTCCAGTCATCCTTGCAGCTGTACCAGTTAGGAATTTAGGAGTCATTCTTATCACAGAACATTTTGTATCACACACAGTAGGATGCCAAATATGCATAGTAACTGCTCTACTGTATTTTTTTATTTTATACTTATTTTCAGCTAAGGCAATTGTAACTATTTAATATGTGTATATACTAACAAATAGAAATGTACATGTACTATTGTAAGTGTTTATATATTCTAACAAGTATAGTGACAGGGCTTTGAGTTGGTCCATGTAGGACATGTTGTTTAGGCCTTATATCCTTTTAGTAAGGTATCTCTGTAGGCATTCTAGTTGTTGCATGTGTCTGGACAGATACATGCCAAAAGAGGCATTATATTCCATGACTGGCCTAATGAGGGGTGAATAAAGGGGGGCAATGACATATCTAGATCTAGTCACAATCTGCTTATAAGTTGTGCAATACAGAAGGACTTTCTTACAACAATGTATACACCTAACTCCCAATAGAGTTTGAGTATTAAAAAAGAGATTATCTATCCTTGTAGTGTTTTTTAGACCAGTTCACATTTCAAGACAAAAAAAAAGAAAGATGCACAAGATTAAAAAAAAAGTGAAAATAACTTTTACTGAATGTCAGAAGTCTCAACAATAAAATCTGAGCTGCAGAAGCTTTTCTCTGCTTAGAGGATATTGACATCTGTACTGTTAGTGAAATTATGTTTTAAAGGTCCAAAATGCACATAACAAATTCAAGGATATACCTCCTTTTATTGTTCCAGATATAATGCATAGGTAATGTAATAATTAATATCAGTGGTATTGGATATCGTGTTAGAGGAATATGTTGTATATCATCTGAGTCTCCTACAGAGCATGACGGTTTCCTAACTAGACTCAACATTGTCAAATGCAAGGAAAATACAGTCATTGTGAGGGATTTTAGCTATCAAAACACTAACTGGGTAACTTATTCAACATTAAATAAATATCTCCAAATACTGACTGATTATATGAAATAAATATGTAGTTTAGAGAAAATATTGCAAAATTCCAGTTAGGGCTGGCAATATCTCAGACATCATGTAGACAAATGTAGATTTTTTTTCTCTCTACTCACGGTTATGTCCAGAGTTGTAGCTGGCTCATCTAGTGCCCAGTGTCAGTCCCCAAAATAGCACCTCACTTTTGTACTAATTATCTTCCTACAGTAGCCAAATCCATACCATTCTAGCTGTAAGGGAAGAGCAAAATACAAAAAGTTCTTTGGCTTATACTGTAAAAAGCTGTTCCTTTGCAATCAGCTTCCTACAGCACCCAAACCAATGCCTCCCCTAGCTCTAAGTGAAAAGTAGAAAAAAAAATACTTTTGTACCAGCTTTCAGCAGTAGCCAAAACCATGCCCCATCAGCATTTCAAGGACTTTGGCTTTTACTGTAGAAAGCTAATTGGTACTTTTGTCAGCTTCCTACTGATCCATGCCTCTCTCAGCTCTTGATGTACCTTTCTGTACCTGTACTTCAGTACAGAAATAGGAAAGAAAGAACTATCAATCACATCCCTTAACACTTTGCACCCACAACGGCTGCCCCCTTTGCCATGCTACTGGTTATGCCCTCTGTATTAAACACAGGTCATAACATTACACAGATTAATCAGTAGCTAAGACAAGGTGTGGGTGTCATATATAGGACATTCAGTGCCAGTTTGCTGTTAACTGAATAAAATCATCTTTAACCCAAGAGCAGAACCAAACTTAATAACAAATAAATACGTTTCTTAGGCTTTATCAGTAGAAATATAATGCAGTGAATTACATACTTAAGATAGCATCCTAACTATTAAATAAGTCTATTTAGGATGCTGTTAATGAGTTTTATGGTATTATTAACTCCTGCATTCGTGATCACATGCTAATATGAAGACATATTGTATAGATTAGTAGAAGCATTAATGAAAAGGTTAGGTATGGAAATCAAACCGGAAGTGGACAAAAGCAGGTGGCAGCAAAAAGTAATAAAAACCAAAAGAAAAAATATAAAGATGATGACCAAAGGAAAACAAAACTAGAACAACCTCAAGGTGATGGGTCTATATATAGATAATATGTAACATAATATATGTAATATATTATAACTTTGAAGATGTAAAACTTTGAATATCAAACCCACTACATCAAAGGATGAAAATAGCGAAGCCCCAGAACATCGAAATCTTACCTAGGGCAAGATTTTCGGTGGGCCATTCCATGGCTTTGCTATTTCCTCCACTGTGGTGCAAGAGTTACGGACCTTAGGGTTAGGGTGCAGGATAGTTAGTAATGTATGTATGGTGTAGTGTAGGGTTGGGTTTTGTTAACTGTATGTGTGTGGTGTGTATTAATTAGTTTGTGCATAGTTTCGTAGGGTATGTGTGAGATAGTTACGGACCTTAGGGTTAGGGTGCGGGTTAAGCTAAATGGATAGTTAGTAGTGTAGGTAGGGTTTTGTTAACTGTATGTGTGTGGTTTATTTATTTTGATGTGCATGTGTTGAGTGTATGTTTCTCGGAACAGCAAATTTTTCCCTGGGAAAAAATTCGCTATTCTGAGCGTTCGATGTTATCATAATTCGAAATTCCAAGTTTGAACTTATGGTGTTCGATATTTTGGAATTTCTAATATATGATATAGACCCAAGGTGATCAAGATTTGACACCGGAATGAGTAAGTCAAGATGAATTTTAAACAAAAGATGAAAGGTTAATAATGGCGACTCAAGGTGGTGGACTATGTATACAGTGGCTCATAAACTCTGTAGAAAATGTAGGAGATACAGATAAATGTAGGCTTGAAAGTACAGAACTGGAAACAGCTGCATATCATTCTACAGGCTACGATACACTTAAGGCTGGGAGTCTGAATACTGAAAGGTACAATAGTGTAGCAAAGTTGTTACACAGAAGACTGTGCAGCCATTGCATCATACAAGTTGCTGAGAGGCAGTGGCAGCATGAAACTTAAAGTATTCTGTAAAATGAAGACATCAGATCAAGTGGGATTATCCAGTACTAAAAGCTAAGAAAGTAGAAGCAAATCAAACTGCTCCTTATTTTAATGTTGGCACTTGAAATGCAGAGTGCTGACTAGCTGGGGGGGGGGACGAAACTATGGCACAGGAATTAATCTCAAAAATTTCTCTTTTAAACTTCTTTTTTTACAGGTGGCAAGCCCCCCTGCACTCTAGATATGGGGTGCAAGCACCCCAACATATATATATATATATATATATATATATATATATACCAACTCTGAGATTGTTGTAAATTGGAGAGAAGGGAATATTCAGTGAAATAGCCATATTGGACTTGGTATATATAAGTCTGCTTTATCAGCCATTTAGCCGTTCTAGAGGGTCCAGTTCCTAGCTACACCCAATGGCCATAGAGGCTTATGTACGGAAAGAAATAACATTGCAAAATATCAAAAAGAGCCAGTAGGCTAATAAAAAATCATTTCCAAGCCTATATAATATGCTGCCAATACAGCCAAAGCCATATGATCCATTGAAGGAGGCAATTCTAGGTACATTACAGATGCCTAGACAATCTTGGCAAGCCTCAAAGGCTGGAGCAAAACTGATTTCATGAAGTCTGTCTGCCATAGCTTAAATAATGAGGTCAATTCATATTATAGTATAAAAATCTCTAAACCTTTGGAGAAATTGAAAAAGTAAGAAACAAATATTTTGGTAAATTAACAGAATGTTGGTCTGTGGAATTGCAAAATTAATAACTATATTGCAAAAAAGACCTATCAAAACTACCCTAGTTATAAAAACATGTCTAGATTATCAAATACAGTGTAGAAATTAATGTATTTTTTCAAATCTTTAAGGACTGTGAACATAACTTAGTCTAAAATGTTGAAAGCAGTCAGACAGTATTCTTAATTACAACAGAAAACTGAAAGGGTAGATTGTGCATTTACCAAAGTTAGAAAAGCATATTCTGTAGCGCATGTAATTCTAGTTTGTATTACCAGTCACACAAAGGTTGATCACTGTACACTTTATACTTCACTGATCTGACCTGTCATCTAATAATTTTCTGCATTTTGTAGAATTTGAATGAAGTCATAGAGGTGTAATTTTAGGCTGTCTATTTTAATTCTGGGTCTTGAAACTGTGAGTCCTGAAATTACAGATAAAAAATACAGAAGAACAGAGATTGTCAGCAGTCACTGTTCTCTTTTGAAGTTTTTTTTGTTTTTGCAGGTAGGCAAGCTCCCCTTTATCAAAACTACACCGCTGCTGCTTATACACACTTATTCTGTGATCACCATACCTCAGAGAAAAAGGAATACTCCACTTTACACATTTAGTCTCACTATCTTGGGACTCACAGTTACAAGTGTCAGAGTTACAAATGGTTACCATGTTTTTAAGGATCTCTTAAATCAGTCAATCAATGATTGGGGTTAACTTTGACTATCTTGAAGTTTCCAGAGATAGGCCCCCGGATAACAAAGTAGTGCTTGCCGGAAGGGTGTAGCCAACCCCTAGGGTGGAAAAGTACAAAGCATGAGCAGATGACAGAAGTTAAGTCCCCCTAATAAAAGGGGGTCAGTGTTGTGCAGGGCAAAGTACACTAGTTCAAGAACTTTGCAAGTGATATGCAACTAACCTGATAGCCAGTGCAGATTCCATATTACTTATGTAATGTGTAGGCAAGAAGGTAACTCATTAAGTAGCTGGGCTGTAAAATTCTGCACTAGTTGAAGACAGTTCAACTCAAAGTCCAGCAGCCTCAGGTTAATGACATTACCATAGTCCAGCTGTGAAGAGACCAAAGCATGCACTCATCACCATTATGAACCCCTTTGTTTCCCATTTTTCTACACGGGATCGGGGTGCTGTGTTAACTGTCACCATCTCTCTTGATTCAATGCGACAATCCTACCTTCCTTAACACTCATGCCTGACTATTGCAAATCTTTTCTCACACAATCCAGCCATCTCTTTGCTGGATGTCCTCATCAGTTGTGCTGCATCCTGATCTGAATCTGAACTGCTCATCTCTCATCTTACTTTCTACTGCTCTGCATATCTGTTTATCAGTCACCCTCCAGAAATTCAAGCAGCATGACAGAAGTTTGATACCTCTGTACTGCCCACAGTTGTGGATGTCCCCTTTGTTCTTGTACATTGGCACAAGTATGCTTATTCTCCAGTCATCTGGGATAGGCCTTTCTCTCTACACTGCTATGAGTACCATCAGGAGAGATTTCTCCCCCTAGCTCACCCGGCATCTGCTGTGACCTCATCTGAACCTGCTTTCCTTGACTTTATTTTCTTTAGTTCGGTTCTTATTTCTTCTAGGGTGGGCTCCTTTTCTCCTCTCTTTATAAGCTGTGTCTGGGGAAGTACAGCTTCTGTGGGGGTTTCTTCATTCAGAAGCTGCTGGAAGTACTCCCTCCATCTGCCTTTGATGTCCTGTGGGCTGGTGAGCAGGTTGTTGCTGGCATCCCTTATGAAGGCTGTCTGACTATCTTCTTTATCTTTCTGCCTTTGCCTTGCAACCTGATATAGTTCCCCTGTGCCACCTACTGAGTTACTTTCCAGAAGCTGCTAGAATACCTCTGAGGCCCTATTCTTTGCTAATGCATCTGCTTTCTTACCTTCTTTGTTAGCCAACCAGTATTCCTTCCTAGCCTGGTCCATCTTTTCTATCTCCCACTTTTTCCCGCACTCCTCTTTTCTGTTTTTTAATAACATTTGCGTTCCACTACCAGCTTTTCTTATGTACCTTATTTCCATACCTGGCTCGACCACATATCTTTTCTATAGTTCTCACACATGCTGTTTCCAGGCGCTGCCATTCTTTTTCAACTCCACTGATTTCCTCCACTTCTTGAGGTGTTACAGCCCTGAGTGACTCCTTTAACTGTTGTACTTTCTCTCCAGTCAACTTCCAGGTCTTCAGACTGGTCTCTGCTGACCTTAGGGCCTTTTCTGACCACTGCACATGGTTGTGACAACCAGTGGTTTATGCTGTGGACCAACCGTTTCACTGGGGATGACTTTGCAGTCACTGATTCTATCCCAGTGCCCTTTCCTTACTAAAAGGAAATCTGCCTAAGTTGCATATCGGCCACTCTTGTATGTGATCTTGTGACTGTCTCTTTTTCTGAACCATGTGTTTGCTGTTATCAAGTCATTTGTCAGACAGAAGTGCAGAATGGTCTTTCCTTCTTTATTCCTGTTGCCCCACCCATGTGGACCCAGGCAGTCCTCATATCCTATTCTGTCTGTCCCAATATTTGCATTCAAGTCACCCATTATCCAACCATTATTGTCCTGCTTTATCTAGTATGTCCTAATTGTTTATCCTCACTATCACAACCTTGCTGAGGCATAGGCTAAGATTATGAATACCATAATCTCACCACAATTCTGACCGCTAACAGGCTGGGTCATCAACCCAGTTACCATTGGTAACTACCCATGCTTATTTTGGCAATATTAGTCAATATGATCGAATCACCTAGAGCCATATATTTACACTGTCGGGTAACCATGCCATGGTTTGCAGTCTGTGAGCTGTGTTCTCCTATCTTGAGGATACTGCACACCGCAGTAGATGACTAAAGTGGTAGGTCTGCACAATTCTTCCCCCATAGGGCACTATGTAGAGCTCCATTCATTGGTGAGTTTGAGATGGAAACAGCATATTATTCATACATAGGAATAACCCACAGACACACAGGGAGAACATGCAAACTCCAAACAGATATTGGCTGGAGGTCAGGATCGAACCTTGTATGGGAGTATGGGAGACAAACACCTTAATCATTATGCCAAATGGTCTCAAGCACTATCACAGGTAAGTCTTTTGAAGGATTATGGTGCTTAACTATGCAGATATTCCTCAGGTGATAATAGTAGGACTCGAAAACAGTGGATGTATTGTCCTTTAAGATGAGCTGATAATCAAGTATCACCTCCCTAAGCTGTGCACCAGCCTGCTACTACTGCATATAATACCTGGTGACAAAGTTTGAGTAGAATTATGAACAGTAGCATGAATAGTCATAGAAAGTGTCTATATGGCATTACATTTCAACTGTTTGTTGCTTACTCAAATCTGAAGCAAGTTTATTTAGGACAGACAGAGAATATGAGGAAATCAGAGCTATAGCATGCATAACAATGAAAGTTTTACCTTCGCCTTTGAATGACACATGCAAGTGGTAGCATGTACACAGTCAGTGATAGCGGACGCAGAGTTGAACCCTGCAGTATTTCATAAGTTATAGGGAAAGGAGAAGATGTAATAACTTCAAATTCAAACCTCTGACTGTAACCAAACAGATGGGAGACAAACTCTTTTTTTACATCACCTGAGATACCACATTAACAATTAAACGTAATCTTATGGTCATTCAAGTCAAATGCTGAGGAAAGATTTTAGAGGACTAAGGTGGAAAAGTAACAAGGATCCATGTCTGTTTCAAAACCCATGTCTGGAATGCACCACTGGGGAAGCTAACAGTAGCTTGGAGAACCTTGTAGTAAAGATAACTATCAATAATTGAAAAAGAAACATGTCAGAGAAATTAAACAGCACATGGCAAGATTGCGGAATACGCTTTTAGTTACAGTAAGAAGTCAGTCCTTAACCGCCTTAGAAAAATAATCTTGAGATCTATATATAGAGAGAGTAAAAGATATTAGCATAGGGTTATGTCAGTCAGGCTTCTTGGAGACCAATAGGTCATAAAGATGACTTTTGAACCTGTAAACCTATTGAGCTATTGCCCTGTTACAGCTTGTGTAATCCAATCATTTTCTGAATTAAGGAAAACTATTAAAATATTATTGTCAATTTCAGATTTTATTTCAAATGTTGCTGCAAAGTACATTCATTTTAAAGTTGCTATGATCAAGTTTCTTGAATGCCAGTAGGATATCAGCTTGACAATCAAACTTACGAATTTATGAAACTATGACTTATTAATGACTGCCTGCTTCAGCATCATACCTGAGATACACAACCTGAGTTAAGGATGTAGTTGTGAATGGAAGACAAATATAGGATGCGCTTTTTTATGTTTACATTATAGACATATTTCAAAGAAGGATGTTTTGCGTGCAGGAGCCCTAACCTATTAATACAAAAACAATAATTAAAATAATGCTATTTTTATAAAATGACCTTTAGCATGCATGCATTGCAAATTCTCTCTGATATCTCTGGCTTACATTTGGGAGATATATTAATCCAGTTTCTCTTTTAAAAGGATATTATATTATATTTATTTCTTAATCATTAATTAACTTACTTAGTGTTTATCCTTTAAGAACCTTTCCAGCTAAACAGCATGGCACAGTCAAAAGTAAAGGTAATAATGATGAGCCTTTGTTTGATGTCTATTACACTCACTGTTGATGTCTGCTGACCCCATTCTTTCCCATCATTATCCTATTTTTCAGGGAGGGATCTAGATGAGTCCTGTTGTATTCCTGCAGATGGCCCTTCCCTCTCCAGGTAGAGAATAAACTTGCAAACTGCTTCCTCTAAGACTAATGGACCCCCTTTCCTTTCCCTAATGTCTGGTGATTATAAGAAGTGGCTAATTCCTTCTGTAACCCTGCTTTTTCTCTCCAGAAAGAGTATGAGATCTTATTCTACACCCCCAATGACTGCCATTCCATCTCCATTGAAGATAGGTGAGAACCAAAGGGGTAGGCATCAAATGTGTGGTTTGAGGTGGGAATTTTGCTCTTTTGGGATGAAAGGGATAGAAATTCTTCACTGGGCAGAGTGGGCATGGTATTATAGGCATGACCACTCATGATGCCTTTCTGTTTGCACAGAAACTCCCATCAGCCATTGAAGTGGTAGCCTGTCAGCATCTACGGGTGACACATTCCACCCTCCATGTGGATGTGCATCAGCTGGTAGCACAGACCCCACTACCTCCTCCCAGGAAGGGTAAGTTGACTTAAACCACTTATTTCTGTTACCCCTACTTGTCTCCTCCAGCTCCTGAGGAACTAACTGAACTCATGTGGGCTGGATCATGGTTAGGGTGTCATCACCTTATGTCATGGAACCAGGGATCATGGAAGATTTTTGTCCAGCAAATCAACCAGTATATCTTCAGCTAGAGGAGGACCAGAATACCTGGAGAAGATCCATACAGATAGGAAAAATAACTTACAAGCATTGTATAAGTAATTAAAGGTCATGGCTGAGATCCAGACTCCTGTTAAATGATAGAAGTATTAATCACTGCATCATTAAAGTTTCTTCCATAATTTTAAAAACGTCTATCTCCCCAGTTATTCTCTAGAGAAAGGACAAGAAACAGAAATATTTGTATGACCCTGTTTTGTCTATGGGTATTGAAGTGTATGACACAACTATGAAGCTGACTGTAGACCAGCACTGGTATAGAGGAGAAAAGTCTTGACTACAGCCCATACAATCCGTGTTCAGTTAGTGGCCCTGGCATCTGAGGAAGTAAAGGATGGGCATGCCTTGTTGGGGTGGGAGCTGAGGAGTGTGTATCCAGGAAAACAACTGTGAAGTGCTGCTGCTGATGTTGGATTTAGCATCCTGCTGATGTCAGTCCTTTGTATATGTCAGGGGTGAGTCAGTGATGTATACATATTGCATGTGACACCCTCAGGAAAGCTGTTGGGTTTATGCAATAGAAGGAGTTAGGAAAATTTCCTTTGACAAGTGTATCTTCTCCTTAATTTGGAGCAAGTCTGTGAGAGGCAGGAAGGGGAGGTAGACCCAGTAAGTGAGAAGAGACACTGGGGGTCACCTGATGGTCAGCTCTGTGGGAGAAAAAAGTGGAAAAAAGTATATATATATATATATATATATATATATATGTGTGTGTGTGTGTGTGTGCATTTTAGTCATCCTTAGTTTTATTGACACACTTTGGCTGACAAAATTGATAGTTGACAGTTGAGCGAGCTTGACAATGCCTCGGGTTGAGGAATATACTCTTTCCCAAGGGACAGCGTGCAATCTCAGAATAGGAATAAATAATTGGCTGGCAGTATGGGGGTGTATGAGGGCTTGCACTCCTGCAAAAAACATTTTATTTTTTACTTTGCATGTTCCAAGGTTAATCCTTGGATGATGTGCAGAAGCATGTTGATGTTTTGTTGTCAGTGTTAATGAATCAAATCTAGTGTTGTCAACATCTAGTGTAGTCATTCTAGATCACTATATATATATATATTTATATATTTATATATATATATATATATATATATATATATATATATATATATATATAAATATTGAGTTATATATATATATATTGAGTTAGTATATATAGTTAGGGGGGTGTGGGGGGCACAGGCTCCCACAATGGGAGGGGTGATGGGTGTAGCCTCCCACCTATCCTGGTTTTATATCGTCCACTTTACAATTCAGTATGTTGAAATTTAGCGCTGTAAGATTTCAGTATTATGGGTTTCAGTCAAGTGATTTTTCATTATTTTGAAATTTCAGTCTTATGGTCTCATTCAAATGAGTTTTAGTCATATAAAGTTTCTATCATCTGATAGGGATCCATATAGATATATATATAAATATATATATATATATATATATATATATATATATATATATATATATATATATATATATATATATATATATATATATATATATATATATATATATATATGGGTCTACTTCATTTCGTTGAAAACTCATTTCACTGAAAGTCAGTTTCCTGCGACCAATTCACTGGAAGCTCACTTCACTGAAAACTCATTTCACTGAAACTCATTAAGTTGAAAATTATATATGGCCTTTCCCCCACTGTAGTGCGATCCTGGAGTTAGTATATAAAGTAAGGGTAGTGTGGGTGCACAGCCCCCACATTGGGGGGAGGTGCGGGCATAGCCCCCCACATATTGTAAACGTTTTAAAGCATACAGATGGATACTTAGAAGTGCAATGAATAACTCTTTCCTGAAGGCAGCATATAACCAAACTATGTGGGGGGCGTTACCCCCCACAACCCCCAATGTGGGTGGCTGTGCCCCCACACCCCACTTACTGTATATATTAACTCCAGGATCACACTACAGTGGGAAAAAGGCCATATATAACTTTTAATGAAATGAGTTTCAGTGAAATGAGTTTTCAGTGAAGTGAGCTTTCAGTGACTTGATCCCACTCATTTAATTTCAATGAAATGAGTTTTTAACAAAATGAAGTAGACCCATATATATATATATATATATATATATATATATATATATATTTTTATATATAGATATATAGATATATACACAGAGAGAGAGAGAGTAAACTTTCAGAAAATATCAACTACAAAACCAATTATTGTCAACAGCTAGGATACTTGCTTTTTATAGCTGACCTCTGTTAAGTCTTTAAAGCAGCATCTTCATTTGTATTCTGTTTGCTTCTGTTTCCCCCTGTGTTCTTTTTTTTTTTTTTTTTTTTACTTCAGTAGCCCAAAGAAGCTATTCAAATATTTGAAACTTACAAGGCTCTCGTACCACACTGTACCATGGGAAGGAGCAAGTGATTCATATTTTATCCATGGCTGGGATATTGTTTGGTCACAAGAACATGTCCACCCCTTAACAGGAATAAATGTGTGAAGTACGAACAATGGTGCAGTGGTGTAGCGCTATTGTGCTGTTGCATTATTTGAAAAAGAAACATCTACAGTGGCATCATTTTTAAAAAGTGTATCATATGAAATCAAGTGTTGCTCCCTTTCTCTGAGCTGGTATAAGTCAATAGGAGACAGATGTACTACTTAATGTAATTACATGTGTTGATTTATAATTGTATTCATAAAATACTTGCTGGGAAAATACATTAAAAGAAGTATATTATTTCACCAGTTAGAAATAATAAAAAAATGGATTTCAAGTTTGATAGCTGAATGAAAGATGTTTCAGGGCACGAACTAAACTTTTTGGTAGACTTTATCATGTTTTCTTCTTGGGTGGAGAAAGTGGCACTTTAGTAGTAGACAAAATCTTATCATTGTATAATAGTATGTTATTTTTTATTATATTATTTTCTGACAGATTGCTTCAAAAATTAAGTTTCAAAATATTCAGAATTTAAACAAAGCTATTTTTGTGTTGTGTTAACATTTGCATATATGCACTAAACTAGCACTCATTTAAAAATAAATACAAAATATTGTTTACCAGAGTAAAAATTATGAAAGAAAAAGTTCCTTGTTGTGCAAATCAGCATATCATTGCTCTTGTCACTTGAGAAACTCTTTTTTAATATTGCCATTGCAAGTTATAATGATGCTATCTGGATTATAAAATATTTAATGACATTAATGTATTAGTATCCCTTTTTTAGACAGAGGTGCATATATATTCTAGATGGTCATGGCCAACTTCCACACCGTATTGCTGGATCAGCAGTAGCAGCATTGCTTTTCGATCACATGTGTACAAATGGACAAAAGGATGCAAACTTAGCCCAGGAATTGCTAGTCTAATGTCTGATGGTGAATTAATGGGTCTATATCATCAGATCAAATGCTGAAAATCTCAAACGCTCTAAAGTGCGAAAATGCCAGATTCAAACTCCTTATTTTGGGGGGCTGTGCCCCCCCCCCGCTAAATACATATTCCAACTCCAAGATTGCACTACAGTGAGGAAAGGGCAAATATTCCGATCTTCACTGTACTACGATCTCAAAAAAAGCACTTAGAGTTCCGGCATTTCCACTCTTTAGAGTGTTTGAGATTTTCAAGATTCGATCTGATAATATAGACCCGAATTAACTACTGTGTGGCGTTATGCACAGGCCTGTCTGTAGAGCTGACTGCTGGGTGTAGTTTTGTAAGTTACCTGTTTAGGATAATGTCAGGCAACATAATATATTTTTCCAGACTGTATTTAATAGAGTAAGTTGCCATATAGTTTGCATAAAAACTATAGAACAGAATGAAGGAAATTATTTGAAATTATCACTGTAAACTGGCTTTGCAAGCAGTGTTGGATATTAATGATTACTGGAAAGATAACGCATCACAAGTATCTATGAATGAAGTCAGGATTTAAAAAAAATTAATCAAAACTGCATTTTATGAAGTTATCTTTAAACCCCCAACCCCATCCAGGAGCTCATTCTTTGCATTCTTGCTGCTATTATAGTTGGTTTTTGGGTTACTGCAGCTCAGAGAAAAAGGAGAGATTACCCCCTGTACTGATCATTTTCAGTTATTTACATTTTCAATGAACTGACTAAAAATACAGACTCACACAGCTGGTTTTCAAAGAATTAATCATCTGCCACAAATATTGAGTTTCTTAACAGTATGACTGGAAAAATTGTTATATGCAGTTGCCCATTCTGAGACAGTCCAAATAACATTTCTTTGTGTAGTCCAACATTCACTTTTTATGATTCTAGCCTCATTAAATAGTACATTGTAAGGTGACTTCTTGGTGGAGAACAGTAGTAAACCACAATTGCATGTGCCAACCAGAACCACATTATGCCACATTCAAATTTAATTTGATTCACTATGTTGGGCCTTCACCATAAGCTCTCACCTTGGCCTTTGGTATAGGATAAATCATATCTGGCAAGAGACACTCCACACTAAGTAATAACCTGCTAACTTAATTCAGGTTATACTTCCACATCATGGCATGAAAAAAAATTCAGCAATCTGTTAGTTGTGCATTATAACTCTGTAATGCAATAATAGAAATGAATTTAATCTTAGCCATCTTTCTTCATTTCATAAGCACAATGACATACTTCAGAAGTGTGCACTGGACAGTTCTGGTCAATGGCAGCTGTGGAAGTTATATTCACTCAGCTGTTTGCCTTATGCTTTGCAACATTACTAGTGCCAGATCTGTGGAACTGCATTGTCCAGTGTTGTGCCTTAATGTTTGGATATGTATCGATGCAGCAGTTTTACAACATTAAGTTATAATTTGTAAAAATAAATAAATAAATAAATAAATAAATACTTGTTTGGGTCCATCACAATGGTTTTCCAGTTCTGATACCACAACAGCTGATATACAGTAAAGCACACAAAGTAACAGTATGTGATTTAAACATTTTTGTTGACCAGAGATCACAGGTGCACATTGCCATTAGTAGTAATGAAATCCACAATATAAATGACTTTATGTGAAAGTGCAGGGGCAGTAACCATGACAGTTGCAAAGTGACAGTGATTCTGATAGTGCCATGATTTGACAGCTGCCAGGCAAAATAACTGTGAGCAAAGAAAAACACTGAATTTTAAGATACCTAAAACATACTACACAGATATATTGTGACTCCCACACAATATAAATGCACTAATTTAAGTGGTGCTTGCTTACCATCTGTATTTTATAATATGGTCAGACAAGTCACACATATTTCTGACATATTAAAACCTATACAAGTATCAACACAGTATCAGCTGTGATCATGTAAGTAGAAAGGTTCGAAGATGACGATACATGCTATATCTCAAGCTGCATCTTGGCTACATCACCAGTTAAGACACAGTATTTCCATTGGTTAGTGATCAGGTACTAGGCTATTGGCCCTAGGGCCTATATAAGCCTAGCCAAACGGTACCCTGGCTTTTGCCACCCAAGAAAATTATTTTCCTGTACCCCTGTCAAGCAGAGTCACAGAAGTGATCCCCAGGGTGAATTTCCTATCTCCCATCCAATCATCAAGATTTTTCTTGAAGATTGCTAATGAGGAGCTTTGTTTGATATAGATAGGTAGTTTGTTCCAGAGTATAGGAAGTCTCTGGGACAAGAATCTATCCCTCCAACATGTTCTGTTTATTGTGGTGACAAGGTTTAGGTCCCTAGAGCGTATAGCTTGGAGGAACTGAGATTTATTTAAGTGGAGCATGCCCAACAGCTCTGGGTTTGACATAGCTTTGTATGTTAGGCAGAGATCATCTTAAAAATATACCACAGTCTAAATAGTCTCTTGGAACTATGCACTGTGTCATAAATTGGAACAGTGGATCCTTGCTAGCACTAAGTATATGAATACAAAACCTAGATTAAAATCTCTAGACAGTAGGGCTGTACCCTTATGTATGGTAGTGGGGTAAGGACTGGAAGCGCAGGTAACATATGTGACCTAGTTTTAGATGTGCTAAAGAAATAATAGAGCACTGTGACTAGAAATGAGGCAAGATTTCCCATCCTGAAGCAGATTGTTAGAAAAGTGGCAGCAATTATAGGAATGCTAAAAGCTACAGCAACCTGCCTGTTTTGAAGACATGACTTTATTGAGAAGGGAAACAACATAAAGAAATATTGGAAAACAGGAGATACTCTGTAAAAGAAGCTTGAAAGATTTTAGATGTTATGTGATCCTATCTCGCCTACACCCAGACGGGTGGGGCAACATGTCAGTTGTCTCAATGTCATAGCCGACAGGTTGAGCAGGACCATCCTCTCTCCTCATGAATGGTCTCTGAATATGACAATTACAAGGCAGATTTTCAGCAAATGGGGAGTTCCGTGTTTATGCTCTTTGCTCGACTATAGTCAGGAGACATGCACTGGATCCAGATGTGGTGCACATATTGTCTTCAGCCCACAAGTCTGCTCTGAAGAAACTGTATTCTAGCAAATGGAAAAGGTTTGCTATCTGGCCTGGACCCCATTTCTACTAGTACTCAAATTCCTGACCTCTCTTTTCAATCAAGGCTCTTCTGTTTCTACCATCAAAATACAATTGGCAGATTTCTAATTTTCATGAATCCATAGACCCACCTTTAATGAGCAACAGGTTGTGTAAGACCTTCTTGAAAGGTGCTGCTTTATTAAGACCTTCATCCTGCACCTCCATGCAGCTACCTGTGATCTAAAGTTTCTATCATGGTTACTTCAGCCAGAAGGGTTTCAGAACTTCAAGCTTTGTCAGTGAAACCCCGTGACTTGTTTTCATACAGACAGGGTATCCCTCAGACCAAATCCTTCTTTTGTTCCTAAAGTCTGTTCTACTTTATGCTTGCAACAGTCATTAGAGCTCCCAGAAATACTCCAATAAAGCGGAGTTTATTTTCCACACACTAGATGTCTTTATTTGGATAGGACCAAACAATCAAGGAAGACAGATCAGTTGTTTGTGTCCAAACAAATTGGGCAACGCGTCACAAAGGTCACTATTGCCAAATGGATCAGGGACTGTATTACTCAAGCTTATATTTATTCTAACAAAGAGCTTTCCACCTCTGTCAAGGCTCATTCTACAAGGGCTATGGCTACTTCGGTAGCATTTCATTCTAAGCTTGCTATTGGTGACATTTGTGCAGCGGCTACATGGTCTTCTCCTTCATTTCTCACTACAAATTAGATGTGGCATCTTTTCCAATGAGCCACCTCTCAGCCAATTAGAGGCCTCGCTCATAGCATAAGCGCGCTGTGAGTTCGAGACCGGGATAACCCATCAGTCAGAATGTAGGCGAGATAGGATCACATAACATCTTTTAGTTATGTACTCACCATAACTTCAGATGTTTGGGATCCATTGGATTTGCCCGGTATGTGAGTAGCCACTAGGAAGTGTTTTCTTCTGGGTGCCATTTGCCTTGGACGGAATGCCCCCACCCAGTTATTAAGACTCAGCAACTGGCAGAGACACTGTACTGTGAAACAGACATGACCTAAAAGACCTCCTGCCCCTCTTCAAAGAAATGCACGCAGTACATACCCAATAAATTTCCACCGACAGCGGTACTAGCTGCATCATGCCAGAGGCATATCCACAAGTTAATGGCCTGCTATATGCCTACTATATATAATATATTATAGGACTACTGATGTTATAGCTGGATCATGGTCAAATGGGACCTTAGGCAGGTTAATTGACTGGGGTTCCCGTAACTCTACCACTATGCCATTACTTTGCTGTGACTACCTATTTACCATAAAAACTGTTCAAACCATACAGTGTACATACCATTTTTCGTCTTTACTTTCATAATGATCTCAGAGATTTGGAGTTAATTTAAAACTTGTATTTCAGATTCTACAGTAAAAATGACAACCATTTGCTAAATAAAGCAAAACACTCTCACATTGAAAACAGACTTATGCATGAGCAACAGTAAACTTCTCTTCCCTTGATACTCACACTTATTGAAACTGCACCTGATAATCCATTAAACTACACCAATCATACTGAGATTTCTAGTAAAATAGTATATAGTAAGGAACTAATCAGTGGCTACATGAAAGGTGCAAGAATTCATAAGACATATGTGTAATACATTTGTTAACAGCCTGGGGCAACCCACTGGTAGCAAGTGTTCCATTTCAGGATCACTGCTTTGTAGAGTGAATTGAGTCACATGGAAGACAAATGAAGGCTGAGGATATTAAACCCTGAACTACAGGAATCATCTCATTAACAGCTTATAGCCTTACGCATCTGCACTTTGTGCCAGTCACATTATTGTAATCCAAACCCAATGCATTTCGCACCTGTGCACTAGCAGAAAATAATTTAAATTAAAAATGTATTCATAGTTGAAATGTTAGCATTAAACTTGTAGACATCTTTCTGATGAGTTTATTCAGTCAGTAATAAACACACTGTCAGCTATAAGCAAAACAAGGAAACCAAGGATCATACCCAAAGACCATGACTCAGATGATAGTGCTCCTGTTTGCTAAATTTGATTCTTCTTTTACATCATAACTACTCTGGGATGCAGGAACTAAGTATTTATACAAACGCACACACACACACACACACACACACACACACACACACACACACACACACACACACACACATGCGCGCGTGCGCACTCGCACTCACATGACCATCAATTTTAGACTGCTGTATAACTGCATACACATTAGATGTTTGTTTGTGATCCAATGAATGGAGAAATACATGCGTAATGACCAAGATGTGTATTTCAGCTTGATACTGTGAGAACCATACCGTGCAACCCATTGCACACCTTATGCCCTCCTAAGCTCTTAGCTCAAGAATCAGAGACAAACACTCAAAATTAGGAACAGATGGTAAATATTGGTTTTACATAACTAGAAAGTCGCTAGCATCAACACACATTTTCTAAAGAGTATGAAGTCTGAAACTCACATTTGTCATTAAATACTGACTGCAGTCTACAATCTTTTATGAGAAAACCATATATTTTATGGGAAACAGACAAAATATGAGGGAAAACAATATGGAGAGTTAAGAACTATATGCTCTGTATATAAACACCTACACATTCATCAGTTACAGCCACTTGTAGGACTGTACGCCATGGCCCTGATTCCAAAAGACTTGTTCTCAATGTAAGTGACCAATTACGCTGCTAACAGTTTTTTTGGAATCTGAACCCCAGTGTAAGGCTGTCCTTAAATAGGCCTTATACTGAAATAAGTTCACTTACACTAAGAACATGCCTTTTAGAATGAGGGCATACTTACACTTAGAGGAACCCTTTTGAAGTCTGACATCATATCTGCCTGAGATCAAGTAAATGAATGCATTCACAAATAATGGCCCAGGAATGTATCTCAGTTTGCTGCTGTCAGAACCACATGATGCAACACGTTGCAACTCCCATCTACCCTCTCAGTTTTGTAGTTCAAGAATCAGAAGCAAAGATACAAAATCTGGAAGAGATTCTTAATATTTATCTTAAAACTTGGAAAGTTGCTAAAATAAAAAAGTTTGCATTAGATGCACTGAAGTGAAAGGAAATTATCTCTCACTTGGCATTTGAACCCATTATCTCTCTTAAGAACATCTTTTCAGCTAGGAAACCTCTAGCATGTTACAAAAGGCCATATCACACACACACACACACACACACACACACACACACACACACACACACACACACACACACACACACACACACACACACACACAAATATAGTGAATCTTTCTGCTCAGGCACTGTTAGAAATTACAGATATGAAAGGAAAATATTAGCTCCAATTTGGGACTCAGACACAAGACATTCAGTATACTATAGTAATGTGAGTAATTCTGGACCATCAGGAGCCTCTGGACAGATTATATCCAGTTTTCCCTTAAGATCTTTTTCCTTTTGGCTAGGAAAACCCAATCACAGCATTCTGTGATTCTAGCAAAGACTGAACAGGGGGCTTCTCTGCATTTATGTGAGTAATTGTAATTTCATCAAGCATTTTCTGAAGGATACAAAATCTGAATATCACATGTCTGTCATTATTTAACAACTGCAATTTGTAACAATTTGCCAGAACACCACAGATATTACAATAAAAAGACCAAACTATCTTAACTCCTTTCCTCAAGAATGCTGGACAAAAGCCAAAACTAATATGTGAGGTGTCAAAGCCCCTCCCCCCAAAAAAGAACGCAAACATTAAATATTTTAATTAATCAATTTATTATCCAGGTAAACCCACTGGGAACAGTGTTTGGCTAAGTGACTTGCTCAATGTAAAAGAGTAGGCAAATGGAGGTGGAAGATTCAAACTATGTACATTTGACCACAATATGCATTTCTTAAGCATATCAGAGCTTTGAAGTGCCAGACAATTCTAATTCATTTAAAATATTAACAGCAGAATAGGGGTTGTATAGACATGTATTTCCTGGACAATAAGAACTGTGAAACTCTAATGACTGGTATTAATGGCTGACTAAAACTCTTACTGATTTACCAGAAAAAAGACATTGATGAGAGACAGGATGTAAATATGAGGTGAAATCAGATTGATAAGAGGTGAAGTAGTCTAATTCACTTAAAATGAACAGAACAACACACGTTGCATCTGTGTGCAGTTTTTGAGTTTGCAAAAGTATTTAACTCTATGGTTGTCAATACTGCATGACTGTAATTATCATAGTTTGATCAGAAAATTGAGAAGTTAGTGAAGTTCTGGCAGTTGATGAAGTGGATTTAGGCTCCAAGATCTTAATGAGTTGCTTCCTGCAATCAAGGGTACAGGGACTGACTCCTTCTACCTCCATTTGTCTACTTTGTTATTCTGAGCAAGTCACTTCACCATATAATGTTTATTTGGTTAATATACATCTTCAAATGTAGGGCATAAATATGAGGCAAAATATATTCATATGTATTTTCTGAATAGTAAGTATAATGAAATTGTAATGAATGGCATTATTGACTGACTGTAATCCTTAGTGATCAGGCAGGACTGTTTGTTCCTTAGTTCAAGATTGGTTACAGTACCGCCCTACACACACACACACACACACACACACACACACACACACACACACACACACACACACACACACACACACACACGTGCTCATGACTGGTAATGTAATCTGCATCATTGCTGTCTTATTATGAGCTAATTGTCCAGTCTTCACCCCACACACGATCCAATACCTCACATACTAGAAATTCTGAAGCATATTCAGGAAATTAAATTACATGTTTAAAAATAGCACTATTTCTTTATCTTTCTGTATTGCATACAGATGTTGATACGGTAATTTCCCCCAATATTTCTTGGTTTTCTCATCATTGAGATCACACTTTTCCTTCCGTTTTACTAGGTTAACCACTTCCTCAGTACTGTATGATGGAAAAGGAAGTCTGTGTTTTTAATTTCACAATGCAGCTATTTATAGTGATATCCATACTTTGCTTACTCATATTATCAAGTCCTTTCCTTTTTGTAACCATCAACACTGCAATTTCTTGTTTATGTTGCATTTTTGGTGTGGGTAATCACTTGACAAGATCTTTGAAACAGTCCACTTGCAAGGTTAACATACACAGAAATGCATCGTGTCAGCTTAAGTCTGTATAACTGCATTTATTTATTTTTATTAAAGTTAAAAGTAACTGTTCTGTGGCTTATACACAGCTGATTACCTCAGTATAGCTGATAAAATTTCTAGTGTTGTTCTTCCAGACCAAGATAAACTGTGCCCCTTAAATTCAGACAGAGTAAGAATCTTACAATTGGCTGACATCTGGATTAAGATGATGTTACTGGCTAAAACAAAGCTAGACAAATCAAAACAGTATTCTTACTCTTCAGGCAAAGAAGGACTTTTTTTCCTTCAGAAATAAATGCTGTGACAAAAGGGCAGGCGTGTTATGGTGAGCTGGATTCAAGTAGCTGTCTGTAGTGACAGACTTGACTGTGATGGGAGGAGAGAGAAGGACGTCACTGTACTGTATGGGTTTGAGGGGGTCACAAAAGTATAGTAAAAGCACATTCTGAAAGAGACCTGCAGGGCTGTTTGTAAGCCTTTAACAATAAGGATTTGGTAGGTATTGCCAAAGTAAAGAAGATACATGCAGGTATGAGCATATCATTGCTGTTGCATACCTCTCAACTGTCCAGATCTTCGTAGAATGTCCAGATTTCTGCCTCATATTTTTGGTCTGTTCCTCATAAAATTTGTGGTTTTCTGGATTTTTGTGGTGAATAAGTAAGGACTGAAGTCATTATATAATGACAGACATTTGAGTTTCAGACTTCATACTCTTCAGAAAATGCATGGGAACACAAGACCTTGCATTCTGTCAACTTTCTAAGTTTATAAGAGCAATATTTAAAATGTGTCCCTATTTTTAGGCTTTGTCCCCATATTATTTTTGGCTTTGTCCAGATTTTTTTTGCCCAGAGGTTGAGCTATAGTGCTGTGTGCAAGCTACTGTACTTTCTAGGGGCAAGTGGACTAAGGGCAGGACAATGAAAAAATAGACCATAAAGGATCAAGGTGTTTAGTAGGGAGACAATCAATGGAGAATTTCCTTTTAAGATCAGTCTGCACATACATAACTTGGCAACAAAACAAGTACATAGAAATCTAAGCCTGTCCTGGGTGAAAAATACCAGGATAAAGTATAAAGTAAAGCCCTTCACACAGCCATATGAGATAACATTTTCAAAATATGGTTCACTGATGCACTAAATTCTGCACAAGATTGTGGTCATTCTCCTATGCAACACAAAATGCAATATTTTGACTGCTGGTTTGTCATTTATAGTTTTCACATTTGACAGATTCCAGAAAGATAGTTTACAAAACTCTTGGCAAGGTCCAAGAACCCAAGCTTAGATAAACCAGAAAAAGAAGTTATGTACCTACCATAACGTTCCATGTTAGTTGTCTTCATCTCACCTTCCTTCTTGCTGTTTGTTTGGGTTCGGAGCCGATCCTCGGCTCAGACTCGGCCATTTTCTGTAGCTCGAGAGCTGTTTACTGGCTTGAGGCTAACCCTTATCCCAGCATGCCCAGCGTCAGCTACCCAGATCTCGTTTGTGATAGCGCACACTAGACATAAGTAGAGAAACCAATTCCTAAAAACTAATTGTCCAATACACCTAAACAAGGAAAGAGTTATAAATTACCTGGCATGTGAAGTAATAAAAGATGCTCAGCCAGTGAAAACAAAAGGGAACTCCTCACAATCCTCTAGGAAGGGGAAAGGAGGGAGGGATGCAAGAAGGAAGGTGAGATGAAGACAACTAACATGGAATGTTATGGTAGGTACATAACTTCTTTATGTTAAGTTGTCCATCTCGCCTTCATTCTTGTTTGGGACAGCGTCCCTAGCACCTAAAAATTCCAGGTGGCTCATTGGAACAGACTCTTTAGAACAGTAGAACCAAAGGAAGCTGTGCTCCAGGAGATGTAATGAGAGATAAAGGTATGAGGGTTTGCCTAAGTGGCAGCTGCACATATTGAGTCTATGGGAAACCTAGACTGAAATGCTACAGAGGTTTCTAATGCTCTAGTAGAATGACCTTTGGTTTAGCTGGTAGCTCTTTATTTCGTAACTGATAAATAAAGGCAATAGTATCAGATAACCATCTGGATAAGGTCACCTTAGAAACTGGAAGTCCTTGTTTGTTGAAATCATATGAAAGAAATAACTGGTCTGACTTTCTTAGTTCCTTAGTTCTATGGAGGTAAAAACGCAATTGTCTGTGCACATCCAGTTGGTGGAGCTTGTATTCTGCCTTGTTGCTGTGATTAGGAAAGAAAACTGGGAGATCTATGGATTGATTTAAATTGTTCTCTGAGCAGACTTTAGGAATAAAGGATGGACTGGTCCTCAGAGAAACTCTGTCCTTGTGAAACACCAGGTAAGGAGGATGAACACATAGTGCTTGAAGTTCTGAGACACATCTAGCTGAAGTGATAGCAACCAGAAAAGTGTCTTCCAAGAAAGAAATTTTAAGGAACATGATGCTGCCGGTTCAAAGGGAGGCAAAATTAAGAAAGTTAAAACTAAATTGAGATCCCAAGGAGGAGGAGGATCTCTAACTGGGGGTCTAAGAAGGGATGTTCCTCTCATAAAGGCCTTGCAGAGCTTATGAGACATTATGCTAGAATTAAACATACCTATATGAAAATTAGAAATGGCAGCTAGCTGTACTCTAATGGTAGCGGAAGCCGCACCAGACCAAAAAAGCTGTGCTAGAAATTCAAGAATTTCATGGACCGGGGCTGAGGAATGATCCAAATTTCTGGATTCTGCCCAGTAAGAAAACTGTTTCCATGTGCTAGCATATGTTTTCCTCATAGTAGACTTATGTGAGGAAACAATAATATCACGGACTGCTGGGGAGATATTGGAAAGTCTGGTTAAGGTTGGAAGTGGAGTAACCAAGCTGTGAGCTGGAGAGTTTGAAGGGATTGGTGCAACCCGCCTGATTGTTGAATCAGAAGATCTGGAACTGGGTCCAGAATCCATGGTTGATCCAGATGGTGGAGGTGTAGGAACAGGAACCATATCTGTCGAGGCCAATATGGGGCAATGAGGATCATTTTGCAACCCAACGATTTTGCTTTCTGTATGAGTCTTGGAATTAGGGAAAAGGGGGAAAAGCATAAAGGAGTCCCTGAGGCCAATCATGGACTAGAGCATCTCTGAGTATATGACCGGGAAGAGGAAGTAGGGAGAAGTAGCTGCTGTATTTGTTGTTGAGAGGAGTGGCAAATAGGTCACAGCAAGGCTGTCCCCATTTGCGGAAGATAAGATCAGCAACTTCCTGATTCAGAGACCACTCGTGAGGCATGAGGATAGCTCTGCTGAGCCTGCCCGCTATGACATGGGATTTCCCAGGGATGTGTGTTGCTATCAGAAAACGGGAATAAATCGTCCATTGCAACAGTCTGAGTGCTCTTGACACAAGGGGTAAGACCTGGTCCCGCCTTGTTTGTTGATGTACCACACCACTGACATGTTGTCCGTTTGGATTGAAATGGTCCTGGAAGGAAGAGAGTCTTGAAGGGCTTGCAACGCTAGGAGCACCGCTCTCATTTCTAGGACATTGATATGCAGATGGTACTTGTGAGGTTGTCAAGTGCCTTGGACTGTCCTGCCTAGATAATGCTCCCCTACCCTATCAGGGAGGCATCCCTGGTCACTGTGGCTACCGGAGGGGATTGTATGAAAGGTCTGCCCTGAATTACTATTGGGGAGACCATCCACCAAGAAAGGTGCCTTTTGCATGTTTCTGTGATCAGGATCATGTAAGACATGGGTAGTTCCTGAAAAGAAACAAAATCAAAAAAGAATCACTGCTCCAAAAACCAACCAACCAGTACTAAAACCAGAACAGATCGAAGAAGGCACAAATCCTTATCAACACACTATGCTTTAATGAACAAATGACTCTTCAGTCCACCAAAAGGGAAAATACATAAAACGACTCTTCAGTCCACCAGTAAAACACATTAATGCAATTCAGCACACACTGCATTTTCGTTTCGAAAAACTTCATCAGATGGAGACAAATGCATACCTTAGAGAGAAATTACAACTTTGCAGCTGAAAGCCCTCCAGGTGTAGCATCTCTATAAGTGATAGTATTATTTTTTTCTTTTTTCAGTGTTGTATTCCACACTGTAAACTCACTGTCCCTGCATAGAGTAGTACAGTAATTTCTCTCTAAGGTATGCATTTGTCTCCATCTGATGAAGTTTTTCAAAACGAAAACGCAGTGTGTGCTGAATTGTGTTAATGTGTTTTACTGGTGGACTGAAGAGTCATTTATGTATTTTCCCTTTTGGTGTACTGAAGAGTCGTTTGTTCATTAAAGCATAGTGTGTTGATAAGGATTTGTGCCTTCTTCGATCTGTTCTGGTTTTAGTACTAGTTCCTGAAAATACCACTGCGTGAAAAGAAGCCACTGAAGGATTCTCATATGGAAACACGCTAATGGGACAAGAAGAATGGCAGCTGCCATGGAGCCTAGAGCTTGGAGGACATGTCTGACTTGAACCCTTTTGCTCTGCATTAGAATTAACACTTGTTGACGAATAGTGGAAACTCTTTCCTGTGGTAATCTTGCAAACATTTCTTTTGTATTTAATTCTGCTCCTATGTATGTGATAGACTGACAGGGCAACAAGGCAGATTTTTCGAAATTTACTGTAATGCCTAGTTGAGTGCATGATGTGATTGTATAATCCCGTGCCTCTAAGAGTTGACGCCTGGTGGTAGCAGTCAGGATCCAGTCGTCTAGACAGGGAAACACCTGGAATCCTTGACGCCTCAGGTGAACCGTGACTACTGCCATACATTTGGTGAACACCCTGGGGGCTGAGGTGAGTCCAAAGGGCAGAGCTCTGAACTGGTAATGACTGGCCCCCACCCGGAAGTGATGAAATCTCCTGGAGCGTCTATCCATCTTCATATGGTAGTACGCATCCTAAAGATCTATTGAGCACATCCAATTGTCCTAACTCAGAAAAGGGAAAATGGACTGCAGTGTCACCATCCGGAACTTTTCTTTTTGTACAAATTTGTTCAATCTGCTGAGATCCAGTATTGGTCTCCAGTCCCCTGTCATTTTTGGTACTAAAAAGAATCTTGAGTAAGTTCTGGATCCTAGTTGGTCTGCAGGGACTTCTTGAATGGCTCTTTTTTCTAGCAGTCTTGAAACTTCTGTGACTGCTTGATCCCTTATATTGGGTGGGACATCTGGGATGGGCTTTTTTGAATCTATGGGGGATTGATGGAAGGGAATTTTGTAACCTCCGGATATGATGGATAGTACCCATCTGTCTCTTATTATATTTTGCCAGGCTTCTGGGTGCAGTGAAAGTCTTCCCCCGACTGCCTCAGGTGAGCAGTTGGGAAAGGGTTTGGCAGAAAAGGTTTCTCTGTCACCCTGGTTTTGCAGTCCCCCTCTGCCACGAGGGTGGCATCTGTTGTTTCCCCCTCTGCCCCTGGGGGAAAAATCACCACGTGTGTCAGGCAAGGGTCCCTGGGATTTTCGGAACCACATCTTTCCACTCTTCTGACCCTTGGGATAAGGTCTGGAAGATGTGGAAAAACGGACTCCCATGTCACAGAGAGTCTTGCCTTCCTGCTCACACCTGGTCAACGTGTCTTTCACCTGAGGCCCAAAGAGAAAGGAGCCATCAAAGGGAGTATTGGTGAAGGACGCTTGAAAGGGTTTTGCAAACTGACACAACTACATCCAAGCATGTCTCCTGAGAGCTACACCTGTCCCTGTGGCTTTGCTCATTCCATCGGCTGCATAGGAAATCAGCCTCATGGAGGAGTTGACTGTGGAATTAAGAGTTGCAACCTGAAAAGCTACTTTGGCTGGTGCTCCCTCAGCTGTAGGATCTTGAAGGGTATCTCCAAGCTCTTTCAGGAGATCCCTTTGAAGACATGTAAAATGGCATAGACAGTTCAGGGACCTCATTGAAAAGGTCACTGAAGCAAACATTCACTTCCCATATCTGTCCATCGTCCAAGACTCTTTGTTCGGAGGATGAACAGTTGAAGAGGTTTCTGCTAACTCTTTCTTGGTGGCTGCTGCTACCACCATGGCATCAATGGGCACACCTTTGGAGAAGAATTGCTTGTCCTGGGGGGGCTGTAATAAATTTGGTCTCCTCAGAGTAGGTTCTACAGAATCTGGGGCTGACCAAGCCTTTCGAGCCACTACAGACATGAGTGGATCAAAAGGAGGAGATACCCTGGAGGTGGAAGGTTGGGAACCGAATGCATCCAGGTATACATACTCATCCTTGGTAAGGGCTAGGAAAGTCCAGTCCCTCCTCTGTCTAAACATTTCAAGGATGTCCTGAGAAGGAAACATCTTCAGAGAGGGACCTTGGGGACCCTTCCGATTCATCCATGTCTGTATCTGAAGTGACAGATTCAGGGGAGTCTATGTGCTTCCTCTTGCACTTCTTCTTCCAGGGAGGCTCCTCCGAGTGATCAGGGGAGGTTTCAGAAGAAGAGGGATCACCCAATGGGGTGTCTTGGGGCATAGGTTCCCTACGCTTGTGGTCTGGAGGAGGAGTAGAGGTTGGAACAGACACCATGGGGGGAGGAGCTTATGGAGCTGGCAGTAGAGCTGTTTCGGGGGACAGCACACTCCGCATGACCTGGAAGATGTCCTGATCTCTAAGCAGAGAAAGCTCTAGCTCCAAAGAAACAGGAGTCTTTCTCCGCATCGAGGGTGACAGCTCCGAGGCCGATGTTGGAGACGAGCTCACCTGCGCCGTTGCTCCAAGGGGGAGAATGGGGTCGGACAAGGGTCCGATGCAACTCCCTCCCTTGGAGCTGACGAGAGTGCCTCAACGCCCAGATCCCTTGATAGAAGGTATGATCCAGGTAATCGGAGCTGACGTTGGAACCAAAGGAGAGATGATGGTTGGTACCGACGGTTTTACTACCTGCTGATCCATGGTCTCCGGCTCTGAGCTAAATGTAGTCAGAGGAGGAACAGAAATAGAGGCGGTTGGAGCCGATACCTGTTGAGGTGGGCTGGAATTAATTTTTGCCAGTGCCTGTGACTTAAGCAACCTACTTACTACTCTCTCCACATCATGATCCGATAATCTAGAGGATCGAGAGGAGTGGGAAGAATGATGGCTATGTTCCCTCTGTAACAAAGGTGACTGAGGTGCCGAGTGGATGGACTCCAAGGATAGAGACCTCAGTCTCTTATGGCTCCAAGACAGCTCTGAAATAGCAGATGGAGCCGACAGAGGAGTTGTCTTGTCGGTGCCAGCCGGCACTGACATCCTTGGTTGGTCAAGTAAAGGAGTCGGCTCTGAAGGTGGAGCCGATGGCTTGACAGACTTAGGAGATTTTGCTGGCTGAGTACTTTTAGCCGGAGAATCCTTAGGCTTCAATAATCCCCGAAGGATTAATTTGTTTTTGCGCTCCTGCAGGACCCTTGGACTAAAAGCGTGACATATAGAACAGGTGTCCTGCAGATGAACAGCTCCCAAACAATATGCACAACTAGTGTGCCCATCTATCAGAGACATTTTCTAGTAGCATGAGTCACACTTTTTGAAGCCAGATACCTTGGTATCTTTAGACATTATAGTAACAACAACCACAAAAACTATAAGAAAGGTTAAACTACAAAAAACAAGAAACAAATAGACTTTTTTTTTTTTATATACAGTTAAAGAACAGAAAGGAAAGCCTCTAACTTAAACGGCTATCCTAAGGCGGGGGGAGGGAGAACTCTCTAATTTAAACAAGTTCAAGGGAAACAGAAGGCCTGCGAGTTATGGAGCAATGGCCAACAAGCTAAAATACACAAGAAAACAATAAAAGGGATAAAGGAATATTATCTAGACAAAAAATGGACAAACACTTGAAAGAATTTCAAGAATAAACCACAATATATTGATAAAAAAACTACACTAAGCCTGAGCCAGTAAGGAAGCAACCTTGCAGCTGAAGCGGCAAACGAGATCTGGGCAGCTGACACTGGGCATGCTGGGATAAGGGGTAGCCTCGAGCCAGTAAACAGCTCTCGAGCTATAGAAGATTGCCGAGTCGGAGCCGAGGATCAGCTCTGAACCCAAACAAACAGCAAGAACGAAGGTGAGATGGACAACTTAACATCAAAAGTTACTCAGTTTAGAATTGATAGGACTCATTAAATCTTCTTCTTTTATCCTTAATGCTGGAAAATGGAATATAATCTGATGAACCAAAATATGGTAACATTGGAGAGTCAAGTCACCTGTGTGCTACTTATATATTTGTCTGACTGGTCTGTACCCACCTCACTTATATATTAAGGACTTCACCCTCCTTGCTGAGGCTTAGCATGGATACAGACATTGATGCTTAAAATAAGATTTATTTATTTATTATTTATTAACATTTGTTAACCGGGAATGTCCATTGGGTCAGAGACCCATTTTCAGTGGAGGCCCGGCGAGAAAAGCTCCAGAAGCATTACAGAGAATGGCAAATGTTTAAAATACAGCTTAAAGTATAACAAGTATAACAGGAAGAAAACATATTACAATTTACATTTCTTGAGATTTACATTAAACTGAACTAGATAAATACTTACAATAGGTTATAAAGTTACATCAATAAAAAAATGGACTAAGAAACAAATACTATCATAGGTGAGAATTATAGTATCCTGTATAGTAGGAATAGAGTAGATTAACGTGAAGAATGGGTTTTGCAAAGTTTTGCCATATTAGTATTTGGTTCAATGCGCTGTTTAAGGCAGTTTGCTCCTGAAGCAGGTGCAGGATGGATTGTTTAGATAATATGTTTTTAGAGCTACTTTAAAACGTTTTAGGTGGTCAATTTGGGTTATTTCAGATGGAAGGTTATTCCATAGTCTGGCTATAGCATGGGAGAACAGACATTGTCCTGCTCTTTTGTTGGGTTTAGTTACAATTTAGCATCAGATTACAGGAAGATCTTAGTGTTCTTGTGGAGGTATATGTTTGTAGGTTTGATTTAAGGGCAGGGCAGTCATTAAGTTTAGAAATTATTTTATGGGCTAAGGTTAGTTGGGTGTATTGTAGATGGTGGGAAAACTCTAGCCATTTTACCTCAGTGATAGCATGGCAGTGATGAGAATGGTGTGGTTTTTCAGAGGTGAATTTAGCTAGTTTATTGTAACAGAACTCTAATTTATTACTAAGGGTTGTGTGCAGATTAGTAAAAAATGGCGCTACCATATAGGAGGGAGGGAATGAGTAAGGTAGTGGCTAGTTTTTTTGGTATATTTATCCAGGTAGAGCTTGTGGCGATATAGTTTGCCAAGTTTGAAGTGAGTTTTCTTAATAGCAGTTAGGATGTGTGGTTCATATGTGAGTTTGTTATCTATTGT
Organism: Protopterus annectens; assembly: GCF_019279795.1. Taxonomy (NCBI): domain Eukaryota; kingdom Metazoa; phylum Chordata; order Ceratodontiformes; family Protopteridae; genus Protopterus; species Protopterus annectens. The sequence continues at coordinate 449,852,578 of NC_056749.1, read as the reverse complement.
TATACCTAGTAGTTTGGCTGTTTTCATACACACGTTCTATTACATCTTTAGCAAGGATTTTGAAGTCAAAGTCAGGTGATTTTTTAGAGAAAAGTAAAAGTTTATTTTTTTTGGGGTTAAGCATACGTTGTGCATCAATAAGCCATAATTCAATAGAAGTAAAGGCCTGTTGTGTAGCTGTATGGCGGTCTAAGAAATTGTTGGAGGTAGATATCTATTGAATCATCAGTGTATTGGATGAGTTTTTGGATTAGGGGGGCTTTCTGCAGGTCATTGATGAAAATATTGAACAGAAGTGGACCTAAAATGGATCCTTGGGGTATTCCTATATTGTTAGGTTGGTATAGGATCGAACATTTAACCACCTTACAGATTGTTCCCTGTTCTGTAGGTAAGAGTTAAACCAGCTGAGAGATTTTTGGGAACAACCTAGCTTTGATGAAAGAATAAGCCTGCTCATTACTTTAGCCTTTTAGTCAGCATTTGCAGAACACTGTAAAATTTATCAGGATAGCATATATGAAAGCTACACCAAACTCAGTGTGTGGAATTAAATCACATTTACCAATACTAATTCTTGCTTCAGTAGTTTCAGTAGTTTGCAGTCTGGAAATTTTATGGAGACAGAAAAGTGGGTCATTGATTTGATGTTTACGCATTGAACATAATGCTGAAATGAGAGGTCATCTACCTAAGCAATGCAAATTAATTTTAGTCACTGTCCCATTTTAGCTAGAATGTTTGAAAACAAAAAGGAGAACATGCTAGAATATTCCAAAACTGAAAGGAGAATTGATTACAGTCTACACTTATAAGGTCAGCTGCAGAAGATAGGCAAATTTAACAATGAAGTTGCTGTCTCTTCCCAGTGGTTTAAGTATGTGAAAAATGAGTGTTGTGCAGTAGGTCTTAGATAGTTACTAGGCATGTGGTCCAGGAGACCATTGAGGAGCCTAGCCCAATTGTCATAAAGCACTGTCTGGTTAAGTGACTTGCTCAGTGTCACACAGTAAGCAAAACAAAGGCTGAGGGAATCAGCAGTTAATATGTGAGACAAATGTGCAATATCAGATTGAATCAGAAAGTGTAAGGTATAGAAAAGTGGAGCTCTGTTGCAGGTTTGGTGAGAACCTCTTCAGGGCCTTTGTGCAGCTTGGCTCTCTTGTTTCATCGACCTGCTGTAGGCTGTATCCAGGTTATCCATCGAGAGACAGCTATAGCAAGCATACTGAACCTAACAACAACTGGGTTAAAACTACTTCTCAGGCAGCAGTTTGGGATTAGTGCTACTTTTTTGCTTCTGGTGAGAGAAGGAGTGAAGGAGGAAAGAAGCAAAGGAACGAAGGATCACTGAGTGCAGTTGTGTTGAGACCAGCACTATCTTCATTATCAAATAGGTAGCAAAACTCCAAACCTCATCCCCATTATTAAGCAACTAGAACTATGGATTTGCAGTTTCCAACCATCTTTGTAGCCAGCTGGGCTGAGACAATAAAAATTGCCTCATATTACTGACAAGCACATACTACTTAAACTGACACAATGTGTGCAAGATGTAGTTATTGGAGGAAAAACTCTCAAAGGAAGTGACAACAAACACAACAGCACACTAAACAAATGACACACAATGCAGATCAAACATAGACCTACATATGATAAAGCTAAAAGTAACCTACATGAATCACAATGGCCTCCTAAATGTGATCCAAGAAACAAGTACCCCCAGCAACCTGACAAACACACAACCCATGCAAAACCTACCATGACAACTATATCTAAGAGTTACACTGACTCGGTTCAAAAACCTACAAGGCAAACCTACACACAGCCCAATATCCTTGTTATAGGTGACTCCATATTAAGATGCACTCCTTTGACAGGGATGGCCTGCATCTATCTCTCCAAGTTTGTCTAAATCCTTGTCCACCTCTATAGTGCCTTTTTTTTGCAATGTCAGCCGTGTAAAGCTTCCAACATCAAACAGAATTCAATAAAATAAAGGGATTTCTGCTTAACACTAGGAGCTTTCACAAAAATTCCACTCCCTATTTGCATTCCTTACCCTGGACAACATTGATATATGCATCATCACAGAGACCTGGTTCAAGGCCAGTAAGAGCAGGGTTTTAATTCCTACCACACACTCAGTCCCACTGCATTAGATGAAGGCACTGAAGGTGGCAGTTCCTCTATAGCCTTAAAAAATTATTTTACCTCCAGAATCATTAGGTGTACAATGACCTGGAACTCCGCCATATACAATTTACTATTAATAAAACACATTTTCATATCATAGCTAACTATAGGACCCCCCCCCCCCTTTGTGTCCCACTCAGCCAGTACCTCCTAACTAACCAGTATGGAGTCCCTAACATTAAGCCAAACATCATTCTCCTAGGAGACGTCAAGTACCCATGCACTAACTGGGAGACTTATAAATCCCAAAACATGTATGCCCAGAAATTTGTGGACTTCATCAATACAAATTCTCAGGAACAAATAGTACACAACCCAACCAGAGGTGAAAAAATCTTGCACTTGGTCCTTAACAATATGGATCATCTTTTCTCCCTACCAATTATAACTTCCTCTGTAGTCAAAACAGACCAGAAATCAATCAGATTCACTTTAAGATTGAAGCTGGAGGCATCTTCCAATACTTCATTATTTAAAGATTATGTAAACACTAATCTATTAAAACTGAGTGATGACCCAGATAAATTAAAAAACCTCTTCCATCTTAATGCCCCCCACTGCAGATGTAGAATTCTTTACAGACAAATTCTCTGCACATGTAAATAATTGCATATATGTATATGTCCCAACCAAAGAAAGTACAATGCAAATTTCAAAAATAAACTCCTATGGAAGAACCATAATCTATACAGGCTTTGCAATACAATAAAAACAAATCTCATTGCATGTAAAAGTAAATTTTACTCTCAAAATGCCAGTAACACTTTTGCAGAAACAAACAAAGAACTCTAGACCCTGATCAAATCAATGAAAGCCACATACAGTGTAAAAATTGCCACCCAGGTAAGGAATAACCACAAAAACTTCTTTAGCTATTTCAGAAATCTGAGAATAAATGCCTAGCACTGCACATACTCACACCCAGAGGAAATAACCAATCTACTAGCAGACATATGTAGTTCAAACATTACACCCTCTCCCTTCAGTATTCTCAGATCACATACCTGCATCTACACCCTCTGCCAAATCCTCAAAGCGGTATCCAAGGCCGAGAGTTCTTCTATGGAGCAGGATAACTTACAGAGCTGCCTATTGACCAGCTTGAACCATGACTCGTCAGGCCCCCAGTAAAGAGGTTATTCAGTATTAGCCACCAAGCAGGCTTCATACCAGATAAATGGAGGACAGCAGCAGTCATCCCTTTTTATAAAGGTGGTGTGTCAATGGACCCATGTAATTATAGACCATAAGCCTGACCAGTCTCATCTTTAAGGCTATGGAAAGAATTATTATGGAATTAATAAATAAGGACATACAAAGGTAACCTACAAACTCTCAACCCAAGTGAGTTTCAATTTGTTAAAGGCAGATTTTGCCTATTTAATCTGGTCAACGTCTTTGAGAAGATTGCTGAAGCAATGGATGAGGGCAAATCAGTACACACCACATGTCTAGACCTTGCAAAGGCACTCAACATCATCTCACATTCAGGTTGTGGTGCCCCACAACTGGACCAGTAATCAAGGAGCCTCAGTCCTCACCACTGGCACCAGTGGGGGACGTGCATTGGGAGGATGACAGGTACACACACAGTATTACCAGATGCTCTCTGCATCAAGTGCAGTTTCCCCTTAAGAACGCACAGATACCATAGTCACTCAAGGTCTGGTTTCTCCCTCCTTTCTCCAGATCCCCAATAAGAGTCCCCACAGGTACAGCTATAGGGTTGAAATCTCAGCTGAGTGACCAAACCAAGAACTCCAGCACTCTCTCTGTCCAACCACTGTTTCGTGTCCTTGCCCAAGTAGCTGACACACACACTCTTTGAGGTTTGATTTACACACACAAACACACACACACACACACACACACACACACACACACACACACACACACACCTGGGAAAGGCTGGCACAGGTTTACTAACTATGCCCCCTTCTGCCCAGACTATAAGGTAGTTATCACTGCCACAAGTCACTTCTTATCAGCTACTTTAAGGCCCTTAACAAAGGGTGTCCAATCTTACTGTGTATTGTTACTATCAATACAAATGGTAGTTTGACCAAGAGCAAGGCTATTAGGAGTGGCCCACAGTGTCACCAAATAAATATGCAAGTACTTTCAGAACGTACATAGCTCTACAACTATCAGCCAGAATGAAAGGTTTAAATATGTTTAATAATAAATACTAAAAGAACAAGAAAATACTCAGTACATATTTACAGTGATGTCAGAATTCAAAATCACAGGAAATATTTAAAACAACATTGCAGGACAGTCTCAAGTAAATGAAGAAAAACAGCTAAACTATACTTCACTATATTCCTGAGTATATCTAAGATAATTGTACTGTTCCCTAGAAACTTACTTCATCAGAGCAAGGCAGAGGTGTGATGAATGGATCTTGATGTTGTCAGGTCCAAGACAGAATACTCTCTCTCACTAAGAGACTTCCCATATTAATATTTCAAATATTACTGCTGGGATAACTTGCAGAATGACATCATTGCTTGTCATCTAACTCCTAGTTCCCAGGACCAAAATAACCATTGATGGCAGCTGGTAGCATTTAACATCTACCTGTGAATATACATAGACATCAGATCTTATGCAGATGGTGGAAGTCATTAAACAATTGCATCCCTTCGCATTTCAAAACTAGTAAGTTATTTCACGTTAAAAACAAAAAAGAAAGCTTCCTAGTATAGACATTCTGACTCTTGCTGCACTGTAACTGAACGATAACATCTTTTTATGTCCTGGCCATAAAGTAATTTAATTTCAGTTATTTTTCTGAAGTTAACCTCCTGTATTACAGTTTCCACTGTTAAAATATACATTTGCACAGTTACAATAGTGCATGTACATTTCTGTTCTTTTCCAGTAGGGCACACTGTGGATCCATTTCTAAACTCAGTACTTTATAAAATATCTTTTCAACACACGTCTGTACAAACCTAGTTTGATATATACATGACATACAGTTCTAATGCAGTTGTAACACAAGCATCTTATATTAAGCATATTGACATTCACAAATGATACATAACCATTTACAAAATTCCAGACAGCTGTGCTGGCAGTATCTCCCTTTGTCACACTTCTATATAAATCATGTTGATATTCACAAATGACATATAATTATTTACAAAATTCCAGCTGGGCTGGGCAGTATCTCCTTTCCTCACACAGATGTCATAGATAAACTCTCCCAGTTAAACATAAATCTGTATGGAACTCATTGAGAGACAGAGGAAAACAGCAATCGTGTTTTCCTCTGTCACTCACCACTGCATCAGCTTCTTCACTCAGTACATATAGACTACGTTAACTATGTTCTTTAGTCTACCTGCACTTTCTCAAACACCTGTCTGTTTTTACCCACACCTATATTCCCAGCAACATATGTTATGCTCAGACTACACCCTGTACCTGTTATAAAGTAAATCTGTACTATTTTGCCTGCTCTGCTACTTTATGATACTTTGCTAAATGTACAATTCTTAAATAACATCTATTTTTACTAACTTAGCATTTAACTGGTAAAGCAGAAAATATTTATAATGTGTATTCCTAATCATGTTTTTATTCTGTTGTAATATGTATTTTTTTTTTTATTCATCCTGATTATTCATCTGTATTCATTTGAATTTAGTTGGAGTTTTTCTCCCTGGATCTGCTCTGAAAATGGTCTGCTAGCCCAGTCGGACATTACCCAATAAACAAATGTAAAAAAAAAATTGAATAGAAAATTGGCTTACAAGGTGAACCCAGGAATTAGGTTGAGTGATTCTACCTCGTCCAAAAGACCTGTCAGTAGGGATGTACCCTAGGGTTCAGTCCTTGGACTACGCCTCTTTGGAATTTATTTCTCGTAGATCAAATCAAATGTTAAGGGTTTATGGCTGACCAAGTTTGCAGATGACTTTAAACTTGGTGTCATCATAAAGTCCCCAGAGGATACCAACATTTTCCAACAGGACGTTTACCAAAAACAACAGTGGACTAAAACTAAAAGCAAAGAGAAGTATAATAATATCTTTTGGCAAGCATGACTTTCCTTGTAACTATCATAGTGAGAACACACCCTTGAAATCTGATCTTGTAGCTGAGGATCTTGCAGCCTATGTTGACAGCAAACTGTCCTTCGATCACCATGCATCTAATATTAATATTGTAAAGGATTCCTTTTTTCATTGCACAGCTTAAATCTAAAGGTATGGCATCCAGGTCCAGGGATGTAATCATTTCACTGTACTTTGCTCTCATCAGGCTGATCCAAACACTGTCACAACTGGAGCAGCCACAGCACTCTCTTACAAAAATAATCAAGTGCCTAAATCACAAAAATTATGCAGACTGTCTCAAAGCCATTTCCCACTTCTCTGTATCAAAAAGGCTACTAACAGGCAAGCTCTGCCTTGTGTATAGAGCCTCAATACACCCTATCCTGCCAGACATAGTATACTTTTGTAAGTCCAGTGAGCGTAAACACCCACTCAAGGGATCTCAGTCTCATTTGAAACATACATAGAATATGTTGGAGTGGTAGGTATGTATCACAGAGAACACCTATTCTGTGGAACCATCTTCCATTCCACATAAAGTGAAGTGAAGTATTTCTCTTATTCCATTGAAACATAATTTGGATGAATGGATCGGAAACCACAAATTCATTCTTAATTTAGCACCCATGTCCCTTATGGATAGGGGCAGCAAGTAAATGCCCCAACATGATCTTGTTATGTCTGCCTAAGGGTTATTTATATGCATAATATAAGTGCTAAAACAACCTTGGGAAAGGAAGGGTAGGCTTCTTAAGATCCTCACAGATCAAAAGCCTAGTAAGTATGTATGAGCTTATGAACCTATGAATTAACTCTTTGTTCACGAGTGTAGAATGTTTTATTTGCATTTTTGCCTGATGGTATAGTCTAATCCAAGGGATAAAAATGTCACACAGACAAACCATTTAGTAAAATCTCCAAGAAAAACCCAGCTAAGCTAGAATCTTCACTCTCTAACACATTAAACCTTCTATAGGTGGGAGACTAACAGCATCCCTCAGTAAATACATTTTCTCTGCATATTCCTGGTGAAAATTTGGACTGACCCATCCAGACAGCAAGACTGATTTTAAAAGTTGCTAGGGAAGTATTCTACTTTGATATGTAAAAGCATCTTGTTCCCTAAACAGGGGATATGCAAGGTTAGGTACCTGTCATATCATCTGATGTGACTGAAGCTGAAGTATAGGTTTAGATTTGTAGAGTGGTGGCTGCTCACTGGTTCTTTATAGGTGAAGGAGTACTGAGCCATTCACAGCACAGAAGGTGAGGCAGAGCTCACCACTCAGGAGTCAGTATACTAAATAGAGGGACAGGGCTTTTGGTATACCAGAGTAGCTGACAGTAGTAATACCTGAGATATTTTTAATGAAGAGATGTCGAGGTATTTTCAGATTGATAGCAAGATACTTGCAGAAAAAAGCATTATATTAAATGAAGGGCTTAATAAGGGAGGAATAAGGTGGGACTATAACTTGTTTGGACCCTGAGGAGATGCTACAAAGGATAAGTTGTGCAAGCTTAAAGGATTTTTTAACCACCACACAGATGTAGTGGTCAAAATGAAGTAGGTTATCAACACAGGTACCCAAGTCTCATGGGAAGGTATCAGATATAAGTGGAGTGCTGTCTGTGTGATAAGCAGTAGTAATACAAGATTTACCGAAGGAAACTATGTTGTATTGTTTGACATTGAGGGTAAACCCATAATTAACACATCAAGAGCTTGTTCCAACTCTTACTGAAGAGTTTTAGTATCAGAATGGGATTTGATAACTGCTCCCAGTTTGCAGCCATCAGCATACTTGGTCATCTATAATCATTTGATATCAGCTTTAATGTCAGAGAAGTATATATCAAAGAAGAAGGAGCCCAGGGCAGTGACCTGCCCGTTTGATACTGCTGATAACATTTATCAGTATAAATCGAATTATCCTTTCCTTAAAGGCTTGAGCTTTGTCAATCAGCAAATTGCCTATCCAACAAACTATGTGTGGGCTAATGTTCAGATGGGAAAGCTTGTCCATGATCCTGGCAATATCCAATAATAAGCTGCAAGTATAAAACGCTACAGACAGAAGAAAGTGTGTGGGGAAGTGGTGACTGTATAGTAACTGTGCATATCAAGACACATAGAAACAGGGCAAACAGAAAACTATATTACTGCTTTAAATTAAAGCAAGACTAACACACTGTACTGAAAATCCACAGGTTTGAACAATGAGCTAAGTGTTGGGTGAACAGGAGAAAATGACTGAGTGTCTAATGTACTGTTGCCTTCCTCTGAGAATGGGAGTTAGAAATGACACTACTGTCAGCTTGTAAACCACCAGAAAGAGGCATATATCCATGTAGAGTGATATTATGAAATGTGAGTACAGGAGGCTGCTTACATCCTCACTGGACATCATTACACATTTGATTGCGGAGGCCATTTAGGGTTACCAATAGTTCATAGGTTCATAAGTGTGTACTAGGCTAATGGCCCTGGAGCCTTTACAAGCCTAGCTCACAGGAATACCCTGGTGTTGTGCCACCCGACCTTAGTTTCCAGTGCCTCTGTCAAGTAGAGCTACTGGAGTGATCCCCGGGGTGAGTTTTCTATTTCCCATCCACTCATCAAGATCACTCTTGAAGAATGCTAGTGAGGTGCTCTGTTTGACATGTATGGGAAGTCTATTCCATAGCATGGGCAGTCTCTGGGTTATGAACCTGTCCCTCCAGCATGTTCTGTTGATTGTGGTAATGAGGTTTAGGTCTCTGGAGCATGTAGTACAGAGGGATTGGGATTTCTTTAGATGTAGCATCAGTCGTTGGTTGCAGTGAGGCCTTTCTGTAGGATGTCAACATCACTTGGAGAGTTAATAATGGCTCCCAACTTGCAATTGTCTGCAAACTTTGTCAGCCAGAATGCCTTCGTGTTGGCCTGGACTTCTGAGAAGTAGATACCAAACAGGAAAGGACCCAGGACCAATCCCTGTGGGACACCACTTGTGACTGGTCGGCAGTCTGACTTGGAGTCAGCTACTTTCACACTCTAGCTTCTATCTGTGAGCCAGTTTGCAACCCACCTAGTGATATAGGGGTTGATGCCTAGCTTAGTGACTTTTTCTATGATTACTGAGTGGGGAATGGTATTAAAGGCCTTGGCCAGATCAAGATAGGCTGTATGAACCACCTTAGATAACTTACAACAACACTTCCACCTCCTCAAACTTTTAAAACTACAATAGGATACCAAATGCTGTTCTTAAAAAAGAAGAAACCATGTACTAAAAAAAGAATAATTTATTCTAGTGCCTCGGTGCAGCCACCATCATGGAATCTTTGTATGAACCACCTTGCCTTCATCCACAGCTCTGGTGACTGACTCAAAGAAGTCGACCAAGTTGAGCAGGCATGATCTACTCGTCACAAAACCAAACTGTGTGGGATCCAGAATTTGGAGATTCCCTATATACTTGTTTAGTAGGTCCATGATGATGCATTCCATAGCTTTGCATATCAGACTTGTCAGGCTAATGGGGAGATAGTTCCCAGGGTCTGTAGTCACTCCTCCTTTGTGGAGAGGGATGACTATAGCAGTGCACCATTCGGTAGGGACAAAGCCTGAGGTGAGGCTGTGATTGAGCAGGGCACACAGGTGAGGTGCCAATTCACTCTGTAGTTCATGCAGAACACAGCCAGGGATATTGTCAGGTCCCATAGAAGCTGTATTCTTGACCTTGGACAGTGTTGTTTTAACCTGTGCAGCAGTAATACTGGATACCTGGCAATCTACTGGTATTGTGATTGGTCCTTTGGGGGGGAGAGAGGGGTGAAGTTGGCAGTGAATCTGTCGGCAAGTATATTGGCAATATCTGTTGGCTTGGTATAGGAGGCACCATTGTGCAGTTGCTCAGAGCAAATCTAGGTATTGACGTGGAGATTCTTTACATAACTATAGAAGGCCTTGTGGTTGCCTTTACTATCTGCTGCAATTCTGTTTTCATAGCTATCTTTAGAGGATTTGATGAGGGATGTCAACTTTTTGTTGAGGTGATAAGGGAGTTTTTCCAGTCTTGGGACTTCACCTTATTCCACATCAGTTTCCTCCTTCTGTTGTAGAGTTTGTTTAAGGCAGGGGACCACCAGATTGGCTTCCTTTTTTGGATGAGAGTGCCTTGGTTCTATTGGGTATTGCGAGATCCATGCATTTGTGTACTTGTTCGCACAGTGCATTGGTGTATGATTTGGCAGTCATGCAACTATTCTCCATTTGCATGGGTGCCGTGAAGTTAGCCACCTCTGTTCTTAGGAGCCCAAAGTTAGCTTTGGAAAAGTTTTTCATGGTGGTTACCTTTGCAGGGGGTGGGAGGGATGTGGATTTCCAAGGTCATTAGTTTGTGGTCAGATCTAACCAGGGAGGAGTTGACTATTGGTGTAGAGCAACAGTCGCCCATGTTAGTAATGACCAGATCAAGGATGTTGCTACCTCTAGTGGGGCTAAAAACGAGCTGGTCCAGGGCATTGGAATTAATGAATTCCAGGAAACATTGGGCAATTGTATTGGTACGAGTAGTTTTCCCAGTTAATGGAGGGGAGGTTGAAGTCACCCAGTATGAGTGTGTTAGGTTGAACCCTAATATTCTCCAGGGTGCTTAGGAATGTGGAGTGAGTGCCTTGGGACATTGTTGGGGACCTATAACAGGCTATGACCTGAATCACTGTCTTACCCAATGGTAGCTGCACCTGAAGTATCTCTGATGTGTCATGTTGGGCTACCAGTCTGGAGGTCTGCGCATCCTTTATGAATATGGAAACACCACCACCTTTGGAGCTTCGGTCCAAGTTCTGGGGCTGAAAGGTGTGGAATGAGTTATGGCCTGGTAGTGCAGGGGTGCTTTCTGCTATCTTGAACCAGGTCTCTGTTACAGCACAAATGTCTATGTTCTTCTAGGTTCATAGGGTCATAGGTTGGTACTAGGCTATCGTCCCTAGGGCCTATACAAGCCTAGCCATAATAATCCCCTGGATATTTCTTCCCACAATATTTACTTCCCTGGACCCCTGTCTAGCAGAGCGATTGACGTGATCCCCGGGGTGAATTTCCTATCTCCCATCCAATCATCAAGGTTTCTTTTGAAGAGGGCCAAGGAGGCACTCTGCTTGACATGTATGGGCAGTCTATTCCAGAGTATGGGGAGTCTCTGGGTCAAGAACCTATCTCTCCAGCATGTTTTGTTCATTGTGATGACAAGATTTAGATCACTGGAGTGTGTGGCTCTGAGAGATTGGGATTTCTTTAAGTGGAACATGTCCAACAGCTATGGGTTTGACATAGCCTTGTATGTTAAGCAGAGCTCGCCTCTGAGTAGACGATATGCCACAGAGTATAGCTGGAGTTTTTTTAGATGTTCAGCATAGTGTATCTGCTTTAGGCCTGTGATTCTTTTAGTGAGGTATTTCTGTGGCCTTTCCAGGTGTTTCAGATGTCTTGTGAGGTACATACCAAATGGGGTGTTGTACTCTATAATGGGTCTAATGAGGGATGAGTACAGTGGGACAATGACCTCCTTTTTTCTGGATGAAAAGGCCTTAGTTATGAGGTGTGCCACATAGAAGCATTTTCTGACTGTTGTGGCGATGTGGTTATCAAAGGTGAGACTACTGTCCACCTGTGTCCCTAAGTCTCTCATCACACGTTTGGTGTTTAGTGTACTGCCACCTATGTGGTAATTCATGGGTATATGTTTTTTTCCAAAGGGGATAACTATACATTTCTGGCACCAAGCATCTGTTTCTGTAAGGGCCTTTTGTAGAATATCCACATAATTTGGCTCCCAGTTTCCAGTAATCTGGAATGCTTTGAGCAAGTGCATTTTTAGATTTAGACTTATAGCATTGAGCAGCATCACCCTCAAACTACATTTGTTTGTAGCTGTTATGGTGGTAATTTGGTGTTTGGAACACCACCTAAAAAAGGCACTATATGGGTGGCAAGAGCCTTAGCCAGTATCCGGAAGCCCAGGGGTGATAGATGCAGGCCATCTCTAGCAAAGCATCAAGGTCTGTGAATCATGTCATGCCAGGCAGACAGATACTGGATCCCCTTAGAATGACACCAGAAACTTAGCCAGTTGTTGAAATCAATCATTTTCTGCTTGTACTGTGGTATCATTCTGGGTGATGGTAGGATGCTGCTCAGGGCTAGGGTCGTACCCGCCTGGGCTACATAATCCAAGAACTTCTCCATGTCTCTTTTCATGTAGTCTAGAGAGGTACGTCTCAAGTCATTCACACCCACATGGACAATGACAGAGTCATACTTGTACTTCTTGTGGAGTGACCTTAGTGTGTATGTTATGTGTTGGATTCTGGCAGCTGATAGACAACTGACTGTTACCTTCTCCTTATTCAGCCTAGTGAGTGGGACATCAGTGTGCCTCACTATTGAGTCACCTATGATTATTGTATTGGGCAATGGGCAAGCTGTTTTGCCTTAGGGGCTTAGGTTGAGTTGCACACTGTTTAGGAGAATTATGTTTCTCGTGATTAGTGTTGTGTTGTGGTGGTCAAGTGCATTTCTGCCTTGAAAGTCTCTGCTGCTTGGGTAGATTTTTATTGAGAACCTCCATGAAGGTGGGTGTGTGGTTTGTGTTTTTATGTGAAGGCAGTGCTGGTGTGCATTCTGGAGGGCTATGTGTTCCATGTGGTGTAGTGCAAGTGTTTTATTTATTTATTTTTATTTTACATTTGTTAACCGGGGGTGTCTGACTGAGCCGAAAAGGCCCTTTTTCAGCAGAGGCCCGGGGAGAAAAGCTCCACAAAGAAAAATTACAGACACATTTAGTTATTTAGACATAATCAGTATACACACAAATTACAAGAGACATGTTTTTACAGTAGTATGCGGCACAAACAGTTACAGTGGAGAGTACAATAAAAAAAATATTAATTTTAAAAATAAAGGTAAGTAATAGATTTGTGGTGTACGGCTGAACTTTGGAATGTAGGTAGAATACATACATAGTACACAGGTACAGTACATACATTGTAGATTAGCCAGTGTTTGTGAGTAAGATTGAAAACTATTATCAATTGCTGTAGATTTAGTATGTATATGTTATCCGCTTTCACTAGCCTGGGGAGCAATCATGGCACTGCCAACTTTGCTTGAGATGTTGCCTGATGAGGTCTTTAAAGGAGGCTTTGGATAATGTGTTTTGAATGCTAGTAGGGACAGAGTTCCATTTTTTAGCCACCGAACTACTATATAGTGCATCTCCAAAGCTATTGTAGCTGTTGGTGACTTCTAGTAGTAGTTTGCTTGATGATCTAAGAGGCCTTTTGGCTGAGTGATGTTGTACTAGGTTTTTGAGGGCAGGACACTTATTGGGGAGGTAATAGATAGAATAACAGAGGCAGAGCTGATTGTAGGTTAGGAGGTTGGGCAGTTCAAGCTAGTGGAGCTGTCTCAAAGCAGTACAGTGATGAGTTCTATATGAGCAATTTGCAGCAAAGCGGGCAATTCTGTTATAGCAAGCTTCCATTTTGCTTAGTTCAGTTTTGTTGAGATTAGTCAGAATGGGAGATGCATAGAGTAGGGTGGATAGAAGTTGGGAGCGAGCAATGGCTGATCTTGTGTTGTTGGTAAGAAATGGTTTGATACGGTAGAGTGACCCCAGTTTGGCATGTACTTTTTAATAGTTAAGTTCAGATGACTATCAAATTTTAGGTGGGAGTCTATGGTTATTCCCAATAGCTTAGCCTGTGCCACTGGAGCAATTGGAGTAGCATTTGTGGAGTAGATAGTGAATTGACTGTTTGTGTTTTTGTTAGAACTGGTTATAATCATAAGCTGAGTTTTCTTTGGATTGAGGATAAGTTGGGCTTTGGTAAGGTAGTTTTCAACGTCAGAGAATGCTAGTTGAGTTGTTTGCAGGAGGGTGGGAATGTTTTGTGCAGCACAGATTAAGGTAGTGTCATCTGCATACTGAATTATAGATGCATGCTGTGTGGTGGTGTGGAGGTCATTTGTGAAGACTGTGAATAGTAGTGGTCCTAAGATAGAACCGTGTGGGACTCCTATAGTTATGGGCAGCTGAGGAGAGAGAGAATTTTCCCATTTCACAGCTTGGTATCTGTCAGTTAAGTAGCTTTGGAACCATGTTGACCTTCTCCTCTTGACCAGCTATTCTGGTCTTGGCTGGAGAGTGCATGGCTTCTATTTTGGATATATAAGTGCATCTCTCACAAGTCTGAGAGGTAAGAGGAGAGGGTTGTCGGTGTACATGAGGCAGTTGCTACATTGCCTCAGGATTTTAATTTATTTATTTATTTAACATTTGTTGACCAGGAAAGTCCGATTAGGTTCCACAGAGCCTATTTTCAATGGATGCCTGGGGAGACATGCTCCAGATGCATGTCTTTAGAATGTGGGAGGAAGCCGGAGTACCCGGAGAATGCCCAAGTTCACCAGGTTAACAGGAGAAAGCACAGGGAACTGACCTTTAGACATGCCTGGAGGGGGGGGGCATTAATAATAAGTACTGGAATTGTTTCCTTGTAGAATGTTTAGTGCTGATAGTACTTTTGTGTGCTACAGTAATTGCTACAAGAAGTCTGGTATGGTAAAGTGTTAGACTAGTAAGCTAGTAAAAGTGCAGGAGAGGAGAGAACTAGCTGATCTAAGGGGAAATTTTGAAGAGCAGACTTTGGCACCTCGCAGAAGCTTACAAACAGTCCTGGATACAGCAAAGTACATTAGATAAAGTGAGCTAGGCAATGAAAGGCAAATGACTTATCACTTCCCCATTTTTAAGGACATAGAGACCCACCCACTGCAGTACACAGCTATGTGTGTAAGGCTTTTGTAGCAGAATAAGAAACTTACAGCTAGAGAAAATGTAGAATGGAAGACAGCTTAAGATACCAAAAGAAATGATTGCAAATGAATAGGAAATTAGTTTACAGCAGAAAATAAAGAAAATGACGTTCAGTGTGTAGCAAGGATCATGAAGGAAAGGTGTCCTGAGTAAGCAGAAGGAACATTGGCATAAGGAAGGTGGAAATAATACCTTTTCTTTCTCTGTTTTGTGTCAGAAGACTGAAAAGGACTGGTTAATTTGAAAGTACCAAAAGCAGTGAGACTGGACAGTGTGCAAGTGATTTTGTATGACTTTAGACAGATCCTGATTGTACCTTGTACTACAAAATCTCCCCAAACAAAAAGAGGTAAATGGCTGTGGATGATTGATGATGTTCTTGCACTGCTCTCTCCAGCATTTCACTAAAAAAGGGGTGAATGGTTATCTGTTCATGACAGATAAATTTCCTGTTATGTATGGGGGGGGGGGTGATGTGGTTGATAGTATCCCTGCTCTGCAGATACAGATGTAAAGAACAGAACTGCAACTATAAATAGATTTTGCTAATAGCAGTGTTGGGAATGTCTGCTAAAAGCAAGGTATACAGTACATTTTGACCCTAATCATTTATATGAATCAAGACAATATGGTTTGGAATATGAAGGGATATAATGTCAAAGTAATCTGTTACATATTTAAGAATCACAGAAAAAAAGAGTACCACTTTTAAATGTTTCATTAAACCTCCCAAACATGATCCCTATAGCAGAGTGTAAGGAAAATCAGAATAAATGTAATATTAAGGAATCAGACAAATATGGACCAAGTCTACAAGCTGTAAACCTAATTAGAACCTTCTCAAGGACAGATAGCTGACAGTAACAGTAAATGTGTCGCAAGAAGTAGGATGCCATAAGGATCTGACCGGGTTACCACCTGTCCCTCTTGAAACAGGACATTCCCTATTTGTGCACTTGCAACCCATGAAAAAATGTACAAAAATGAAACGTTCTGAGATTTTAGGACAAAATGTTTTCTCTAATTGTTGTGTAAACCAATTGTTTTGCATCTGAAACACCAGAAATCAAGTACTTAGCACTGGTTTTAGGTAGAGTTTGCCTTGCCAAATCACATCTCTGTAAAAAAAATTTCAAACTTTCGGCATTTGAGAAAGTAACAACTATAGATCTGACATGCTCATTACTTTTTTAAATAACTTTGCTGTGGGATATAATTATTTGTATCTTCTTTGTACACCACACCAGAACCTACAACCAGTTTCACACACCTTAAGGGTGTATCACAGGAGGGGGAAAAAGTAAGTAGAATGTCCATGGTCAAGAGAGCTGAATTAAAATCTAAGTGAGTGCAAAGTAGAATAAGTGTAATAAGGGGTACACACACTATATTGAGAGGCTAGCATAATAATGCAGGCGCAACATTTGTGTTATAATTTGGAGACCTCAGTTCTTTCTTTATTTGTTGCTATCTGATGATTGGGTAAATGGGCTGGTATGACCCAGGTGCACAGACACACACACACACACACACACACACACACACACACACACACACACACACACACACACACACACACACACACACACACACACTCTTATATAACTCCATATATTTATGGTTTCACTACATTTGATTGGGCTCTTCTTTCTTTGACAAATTGTAATGCAGGGCAATTTTTGCATTTGGCAATACAGATCAATTGCTATTTTGGTTGAATATACTTTTTTGTCAACAAAGGTAAGTGGCTTTGTAGTAGGGTAGCAGTGTGTGTGGTGTATTAGAGTAAGGGACAGGGTAGTGGACAGGTATGTGTGAGTCTGCATGCGTGTGTGTGTGTGTGTGTGTGTGTGTGTGTGTGTGTGTGTGTGCAAGTATTTGTGGGTTACTGTTAGAGTGAAGGTTACGTGAGGTAATAGATTTAGTGCATGTGCGTGTGTTTGTTGGCAGGTCTTAGATAAGGGGATAGAGTTAATGTTGTGGGAGGCATGGAGAGTGTCTCAGCTGTCTTGGGTAATGTTAAAGAAAGGGTTTTTCTAAGGGAAGGTGTACAGTTAGGGGCAGGATTAGGGTTAGCACACATTACTAAGGGCACCGAGTAATTTCACTAACGTCA
Organism: Protopterus annectens; assembly: GCF_019279795.1. Lineage (NCBI taxonomy): Eukaryota > Metazoa > Chordata > Ceratodontiformes > Protopteridae > Protopterus > Protopterus annectens. The sequence goes on along the minus strand of NC_056749.1, from coordinate 449,835,332 downwards.
CCAATTCTGGTGAGCAGTACTGTCACAGGTACAGTGACCTACAGAGGTACCCTTCCAACCTGTTCAACCAGTGGGAGATAGAATTTAGGGAGAGCAATCCAGGTTAATTCTGCAAGTATTATGCATAAGGTTTTGCACTGTACAGTCTGAATAACATCTATTGCTGCCATTTACTTGTGTTTTTAAGGATATTTTGTACTGCTTATTTTGTCTACAGTTTGTTGTATAGCAGCAGATGAGACTGTATTTAATCTAGATGCTCTAGGTCACAGGGTGTGTGTGTGTGTGTGTGTGTGTGTGTGTGTGTGTGTGTGTGTGTGTGTGTGTGTGTGTGTGTGTGTGTGTGTGTGTGTCTGTGTGTGTGTCTGTGTGTGTGTCTGTGTGTGTGTGTGTGTGTGTGTGTGTGTGTGTGTGTGTGTGTGTGATTTCCAGATAAATGTAAGACTGAAAGAAGTGAGATGCACATGTCATCTTTTTTGTCTTTCTCTTTTTATTCCCTCTTTCTATAGGGTCTGCAGTGGTGCATCATGAAGCACAGCAGTGCAAGCCTGGGTCTGATATGGCACATGTGCCTGTTACTAGGTCACAAGTAGTCCCTGGGCCTGCCTTCTGTAATGGAAATAAAGTCATCATGTGAAATGTGAGCTGAAGGGCCCTTTGGTGGCCTCTTTTGCCATCTGACTGGCTCCTTCTCTGAGTGTGATCTGGAGGAGTTTTCTAGGTCACTCAGTGGTAAGTGTGGCAGATGGTCATGACCAAGGTGGGACAGCAGTTGTATGCCTACATTGGCACCCTGGAACATCTCCTGGTATGGCTGGTACAATTACATGGCTGGCTGGCCCTATCTGTTGGGATATCAGTAATATCCTCAGCTCATAATGTTGACCATGGAGGTGACTATTATCAGTCAGGCACATCTCCATTATCCCATCCTATCCCTGATCATGATGTTCCTATTCCTTATGTGTCACTCTCTCCATACACTTTTTGTAGGCTATCCTGCCTATCACCAGTTGTCCTCCCTCTGTGTGTTTCTCTACTGTCATCTTCCTTTATGTCCATACCTCTCTGTTCACCCTCTGTTTGACTTGCTTCATTCCCTGTATCTAGCTTCCTCCCCTCATTTGGTTTTACTATTTACACCCTCTACCCATTTTTAGAAAAATGAAAATATGCCCTTCTTTCACCCACCTGTCTTCCCTTCAGTTTACTGCTATGTATGCTCATGTGCTTGCTTTTACACCATTTCTAGTTTTAATGTCGCCTAGTTTTCTGCCTGTTTATATGAGGAGCTTAGTTGGCACTATATTGTGGTAACCCTGTATAGCCTGCTAACAGTACCTGTGATGCACCTATGAGTTGGTGCTTTGCTTGAGTGAATGGACATTGTTTTGGGCACACAAACAGCTTGCTCTCTTCCAGTCATGTGACCATTAGTAGTACTGTCACTGCAGCAGTGCAATCGCTGCCTTTAATGTGGTTGCACTCCTTGACTATGCAGCCCGTTACCTTGCATTTTGGTACTATACTGGTCATCATTCATTCTTAATCCACTCTAGGCTGCATCTTTCTAAACACTGATTTATTTACTGCAGTGCTGTAGTATTACAGATCTTTCTGAATACCACTCCCTTAGTCTTTATAAGCTGCAAGCAACTGTATTTTCTCATAGGTAACACTGTGCAATCCTTTACATATATTCATCTCACAAACTGATATAATACCCATTTTCTTCTTTTTGTTAAACGTTGCAAAGGAGAGAAGTCAGGAATACTTCATATTTTATAATTCAGGTTTGCTGCATTTGTTCCTGGCAATAGTTCTAGAACATTACTGAATGAGCTCAATACTTTCACTTTGGTTTGTCACATGATTTCCTTTGAAAACAAAGAAGTAAAAGACGTAGTGAAGTTAGATGTTCTCGCAATCAGAAGTTTTCTTGTGCAAACAAGAAGTGATATAACCAAGACCTTGGTTTCATCTGTAGCCATTCAGAACTGTAGAAGTTTAGTGGTATTTTGATCAGTGTTAGTGATACATACAACTCTTCTGAAATTGAAAATGAAAATCTGGCAAACTACATTTTTGTTAAAAGTTATTTTCATGGTAAACAATGGTGAGTAAAAAGTTTATCCTTTTTTATTTTGCTTAACAGTGAAATGTTTTACCTATTGGTATAATAAAATATTTTCCAGGCATTTAATTCAGAATGGATTCCTAGTAATAAAATGAAATGATAGGTTAAGTAATATTTGATTTCTGGAAAGAATACATTTTAGAGCTGATAACAGAATGTGTTTGTTGTCATTTAATAAAACCCAAAAATGTAGAGTAATTTTTCTGATTATGGAATGAATGCAGCACAGGAGAGTAAAAAAGCTGGCATCATAAACAACAGAAAAAGCCACGTTTGGTAAGGATATAAATCTCTGATTTGAGTTATGCTACAAAAATAGTTTTTTTTTTTATATTATGAAGGATTCTCACATCAGCTAAAAAAGAGATAAGCCTTTTAATAGGCAAGAAAGCAGCTTTGGGGGTGAATATACCATTCTCTTTTTCCTAGTATTGTTTTAGGACTTTTTGCAAGCACAATTATTTCGGCAAGATATTTTCTAGTTTCACAGGCTTTGAGTCATCCTGATTGGTTAATATTAAGTCAAAGGATAATTTTTTTGTCAGATTTCTAGACTTCAGCAGTGTTGCATGACCTGTGACGTGATATTCTGTATCACTTCAGCTGAACAGTTATCAGTAAACCAATATAGATCCCATGATAGTTATAGTTAGTACTACCTATGACCATGCCGCTTAACTGTCCTGAAATTTGCAAAATGCCCCTGATTTTGTCTCATTGTTTGCCCCGTCCCTTGTAAAAGTTTTGATTTTCTGTTAAATCACTGAGGATTGCAGTCAGTCAGTAATGCCAAGCATCAGTGTTTCATACTTCTTATTGTTCAAAAACTGTATTTTGATGTAAAACCTGTTGTCCCAGTATCTTTCATATGAATTAGAGAAATATTTAAGTATTGTCCCTTGATTCAGGGTCTTTGATCCCCAATTATTTCTGCATTTGTCCAGAATTTTTAAGCAAAGAAATTGAAAGTTATATCTATGACAGAAGTGGTAATCATCTGCATTGTACTCCCATAGTACAAAATCAAGCTGATCCTTAACATTACAAAGTATGTACCACTATCCTGTTGCACCATGCAGACATCCATGGGCAGCACAATGGGTCATTGCTAAGATCTCTGCCTCATAGCTTCAGTCGCTGATTATATGGTCTTTCACATGTTCTCCCCATGACTACATAAAATTTCTCTGGTGGTTCAGTTTGTACCTTGCCTCCTAAAAATATCCTAGTTGATTGTTTACACTATGTTACACCTGTCTCTCTCTCTCTATATATATATATATACACACACACACACACACACATATATATATATATATATATATTTATATATATATATATATATATATATATATATATATATATATATATATATATATATATATATATATATATATATATATATATATATATATATATATAAAATGCATATAACATTGCCCTTGTGGCTTGGGACAAGGAAGAAAAGGATATAAGAAGGATCATTTCACTTATTGATCGACAAATGAAAGACTCTAGGCTGCATATTCTATCTTTAAAAAAAGTCTTCCAGCATCTTGAGAAGCATTCATATAAACTGTATTTGTGAAAAATTCCTAATAGCTGCAGTTGTATGCTATTTATAGAAACAGTTTTGGTAGGGCTACTATCATCGTGGGGCTGCTATCATGTTTACTGCTGGTACCTCAAAGACATGGATTATTTATTGTGCAGGATGCTGTAAAAAGGACAGCAACAGAATATGAACACAATTTTGAGCAGAGCTACAGGCTTTGGTATTTTCATATTCGTAATATGATAGGGAAACACAATATAATGCCAAGTTCTCAGTAGTTACATTAATTAAACTCTCACTAATGCTTAATGCTTAATTTTTTTCTAGTTTAAAGAGCAAAGTTATTTAAAAATAAATTAGATTTATAATTCATAAAGCTGATCATTTGCTTCTTTGATGGGTTAAATAAAGAAATATGGGAGTGCTTTAACACAATAGATTTGGGAAAAAAACATACAAGAAGCTAAATGGTCCACTGGAAATAATTGCATTACTGGTGACTTAATTTGACTCATGGTGAGAAGAGTGGGAACTTGTTAGGAGGCAGACTTTCAAGAAGAAGTAGAAGTTAAAATAAGTAGCCAAAGGAGGTGTCTGACTTGACAGCATTTCTCACAACAAATGAAGACTATTTGGGCTAGTAAATTAGTGTGGAATTAGAATATGTAGTGGCATACAACGTCCCATCCAGTGAGTAATACCTTGATGCTGGAAATGGGAACATTAAGACTCTTTCAGAAATTCACTTTTAGCTGAGTAGCTGCATGTACAGTGTACTAAATGTATGGTCTCATGTTTAGGGGCTAATAGATAAACAGTTTCTTGATTTCACATGAAAAACTATGACATGACTTGCGTTAAAGAAGAAAAGCAGGGGTTAGATTACACTATCATCAAGTGATTGTGGAGACTTTGAATTCATAAATATAGCCTGGTCACTGCAGGTATACAGTAAGACACTTGTGAGGTGTTAATAATCCATGAATAACCCTTATCATGGACTCCACAGATTAGCACTACTGGTGTGTTAAATAACCTTAATGAAGAACAGTATCAGTAGTCTGTGATGCCTGAAGGATGCACAGTGCTTCTCCCAGTGGCAGAGCTGCATACAGGTAAAAATCTAGCAAGGTAAACACTCTATATACAAAAGTAATTGCCTATCTCACTTTGCTTATAGCCACCTACTGCCTTCCAAAACCAGTTGTAAGTTACAAGACTCCCGTCACATATATAGCCTGGCACTGTGTGAATTCCCCTGATGTAAACCACACTCATATTCAAATTTATAATAGCTGTAATACTTACCAAGGGTGGGATTTATGCAGTTAATTACTCCTGGTCGGCCAGGCTTGGTCCAAAAGCTGAAGCCAAAAGAATTCAGTACATGGACAAGGAAGTAAATCTTACATGGTTCCTACCCCGGTCAGGTATTACATATTTTATAACGTGCCAAAAGTTTTCATTTTAGGATTTGCAAAATTTGAATACTGAATCCACACAGTCACATAATTTACAGTATAGAGATATCAAACCAGAAACAGAAAAAAAAAGTCAGAAAAGCTAAGCTATTTTCACTGTATGTGAAAATGTATCTGTTCAGCCGCACTAACACTTCCAAACCATCATGATTACACAAACCACATAATAAAGGAGACACCTCACACAGTAAGTTGCAGGTGCAATGTGAAACAGTAATTCACTTTAATTTTTAAGTTTTCCTGTCTGGTATGGCTTACATAATTAAGGCATGGCTTTAAAAATACATTAATAAGTATGGATATGTGGTTATAGAAGCATACATACATACATATTTTATAAATAAATTAAAAAAAAAAAGATCTATATTAGCAAAGCGAAAAACCCTATGCGCAAATACCAAAACATTGACCCCTATCCCGCGAACTGTGAAAATCCTGAACATGTAAACCGCGATACAAAAAATATATTGAACTGTCATAATTTGCCAACCCCACCACCCGCTACATACTACCTATCCAAACAAAATAAATAAACCACATACATACACTAACCAAACCCTACTTCTAACCTAAACTAAAGCACCAAAACCCTACCTCCAGCACTACACTAAACCCCACAAACACAACTATCTATGCACTCTCCTTAACCCCTCCCTAACCCTAAGGTCCATAACTACCGCACACATCCCCTACAGACATACACCTAAACAAAATAAAAGCACCAAAACCCTACCTCCAACATTACACTAAATCCCACAAACACAACTATCTATGCACTCTCCTTAACCCCTCCCTAACCCTAAGGTCCGTAACTACCACACACATCCACTACAAACATGCACCTAAACAAAATAAATAATACACATACATACACTTAAAAAAAACCTACACCTAACACTACACTAACTCCTACATACAGTACCTATCTATGCACTTACCTTAACCCAAATCCTAACACTAAAGTCCTATCTATCGCACACTTACCTTATGGAGCTGTACCGCAGACGGGCCAACCAAAACAAATCGACATTTTGAAATTTGCTGTTTTGACCATTAGGGGTTTATGTACTTTGCGCAATATGGTTCGACGTCTTCGTATTCGCCTAAAGGGATTTTCAATCTTGTAATAGGAACCCCAAAAAAATAATATATATATATATATATATATATATATATATATATATATATATACACACACACACACACACACACACACACACACACACACACACACACACACACACACACACACACACACACACACACACACACACACACATAAATGTGTATATGTGTACAGCATGACTGGTTCAACAAACAGCACACTCACCTTTGATGTTACAAGACCAGAAAACTGCAGGATCTGTTTCCACTCCAGATGATTTGATTGCTGACACTGCAGTGCAGCATTAGGGAGGTGTTACACTTTTGAGTATGTTATCCTTAAGATGATATGTTAAACTGAAGTCCTGGTTGAGTTGGTGGCTGTTCAGCTGGATTTAAAAGATCTCATGGCACCTACTTAAAAAGAGTAGGAAAAAATTCCTGATGTCCTGGCAAATTTCCCCAGTAGTAGAAATACCACCTCAGGTCTCCCATAAAATGAAGCATCTAGAGTAGTGGGACTAAGCTGGTCAACAAATTGTATGTTTATGTAACAATTTTAGAAACAATCATACAAAATCCTGTTTAGTGGAGTGGTGGGGGAACTGTCAAATACTTTAGTAATAACTCGCGATTGGGTGTAGTTATCCCAGGATTAACCCACAGTTGGTGGGTCTTGATCATGAGTGAAAAGCCCGAGTGATTAAACAAAGCCAGTCTTGAGTTAATCCTGTGATACCTATGTCCAGTTATGGGTTATTGCTATTATGCAATTACATAATTTAAAAAAGGAAATTGCTTTCCTTTCTTAAATAATGTCTTTGTATGGCAGCACTTTAATGCTCCTCTACATTCTTCACGTTTTTCTAATGAACTGCACATGCGTATGATGAGTACGTTCCCACACTCGCACACTGTATCAGGGCAATGCTGGGGAGCTGTATGAGAAGCAAGCATTCCAGTACCAATTTGCTACTTTTTTGTTTCTTGCTTTTATGTCCTTCTCCCCCCTTCAAAAAAAAAAAAAAAAAACTTGAGTTTAAATGTTTAAGACAGAGAAATGTATGAGGAAAATGAGGGATGTTCTGCTATAGTCTGGAAATTTAAGAGAGTTAAGAGGTAAGAGCATTCAGATAGATGGTATTATCAGAAAATATAACTTTTAGCTGTCCATCATTTTGCAGAGTGTCCTAATTTTTTTTTTAAAGTTTGCTCTGTCACTTGTCAGATATTGAAAAATAGCATATCGTAATAGAAAGTCTGACTACTCAGTAATAGTTCAACAACAAGATTTCATTATATTGGGATATGTTCAATTTAAAATGGGCATGCTGACTGGGATGGTTACCTATTACAACCGCGAAACTGCGGTTGTGCGAATACGGAAACGTCGACACGTATTGAGCGAACCGCGAAAACACCAAATGTCCTGAAGCTTGAAATTCCAAATGTCGAATCATCATAGTTGGCCCTTCTCTGGTATAGCTCCTTAAGATAAGTGAGCAATAGTTATGGACCTTAGGGTTAGGGTGCGGGTTAAGGTAAGTGCATACTTAGTAATATATGTAAGCTTTAGTTTAGGGTTAGAAGTAGGGTTTTGTTAAGTGTATGTATGCGGATTATTTATTTTGTTTGGATAGGTAGTACATAGCAGGCAGTGAGGTTGGCCAACTATACCGAGTCGACATTTTGAATTTTGCAGTTCAGGACGTTCAGTGATTTTGCGGTTCACTCAATATGTGTATGTGAGGTTTCACGGTTATAATATAGACCCGAATGGAATATCCAGTTAGCATGCATGTTTTAGAATATTAATTACCCTTTATTGTATAATGTAAAATAGCATATGTTTGCATTGCAACTCAGTACTGGATAATTTATTGCAATTCCTTACGAAGATATTTAGTGGGAGTGGGACTTTATTGAAGTCTGTGTCTCTGGCTGCTAATTATTTCTGAGGTCTGAGATACCCTGACAATATGAACAATTAGTACGACTCTGTCTCTGTTTTATTTGTATTATCATGTATGAGCATGAGTGACATGCTAAAACTGTGCTATCTGGACTGGGAAACATACAGTATAATTGTGCAACTGACTCAAGAGTTATGTGCTATTAGCTTTTTTTGTCATTCATGCTATCTGAGCCATTGTTTGGATAAATCAGAATATGAAAATCCCGGTATTGTATAATAATCTGGAAGTAGTAAATATCCAAAAACACACCTCAGGGTAAGGTATCACCTAACAAATATCATTGCAAAACCAAGGAGAAGAAAGGTGAATACTCCACGACAATCGAAGCAAGCCAGGTGGATAGTCAATCTGTGTGACAATTAATCCACAAAAATGAGAAAATAATGACCTCTTTATTGAAAAAAGTAAGCGCTTTCACGTCTCTCTGGACGCTTCATCAGACTTAAAATAACAACAGCATTCAAAGTCACTTAAACACCACGTTACTCACTTAATAAACCAATGAAACATCTCATATCAGACACCTGATAAAATAAGGTTTACATCCTTAAAGACATATAGCTAATATGTGATTTAAAAACATTCATAAAAACCTTCACATCTGTCACTCTAGAATAAATGACAGTTATGATAGAAAATAAAATAACAACAATAAATAATACATATAAACATACATACAATGACAAAAGCATTACAAAAATTATATTTTAAAACCCCAAGATAACTATGCCATCAAATATTGAATGGCATTAGTGTCTCAAAGGTTTATCCAGAAGAAATGGTTTCAGTGTGAACCTGTCGTTTAAACCATGTCCTTTGTCTGCAGATAGCCTGATCATCCATCTGGCTTCCTCCTTTTCAGTATAATTACCAATGTTCCCTAACCTTTCTGTGGTGTATATAAATTCTAGAACCATAAACCTAAAGGTATGTGTCATGTCATTCTGTAGGACATGTTTGGCTAGGGCATTACACTCATTCTCTCTATTGATAGCATATAGTTGTTCCCTAATCCGTTCCCTCAATGTCCTATTGGTTTTGCCAACACAAAAACATTGGCATTTGTTACAGAGAGCCAGGTAAACTACATTCCTAGATTTACAATCAGCGTAATGGTCGAACGTATACTTAACACCTGTATCAGGATGTTCAAAGACAGTGGTATTCATGATGAACCCACATTGGTTACAGCTACGGCATGCATACGTTCCCTTTCTGGATGAAGTAAGCCTATTAGTTTCTCTCTTCTCATAACAAAGCAATCTTTTTAATGATTTGGTGTTTCTATAGCTGAAACTGGGGTTTGTCCCTACCAAACCTTTTATACTTTCATCTAACTGTAAAATCTCCCAATGTTTCTTAATAACTTCTACTATAGAATTATCGTTATTCGTATAAGGAATAACTATTCTTCTCTTCCCTTGTCTATTCTTTCTACTTTAAATCAACATTGTAATATTCATGACTTGACAGCTAGTCATCCCTTTTTGTATTAAATGTAATCTCAAAAAATCTATACCTACATCATTCGGTATACTAGTAAACAGTGATTTTACATCCAGCGTTACCATATAATCTAGGTCATTCAATCTCTTATCAAAGTTATATGGTACCAGAGTCTCCAAAAACTGTTGTGTATCACATAGGATAGAGGCTGTAGAGTCTACTATAGGTCTCAGTTGTTTTTCCAAAAAAATTGACATACTCTCTGTTAACCACCCTTTTCCAGACACTATAGGTTTTAATGGAGGTTTATTTAGTGATTTATGTATTTTCGGGAGACCTCTAAACATTGATTTTTTGATCTGGGGGGATGAGTTAAATGATTTTGAAGAATTCATCACATACATCAATGGTACAACAACTTTTTTGACACTAACCAGTGAGAAATCTCAAAATAAACTAGAATTCCTGGATGTCTTGTTATTGAAAGAAAAGGGGAAGATAACCACACAGGTTTATAGGAAACCATGCAGGAGGAATGCTATCCTACACAGAGATAGTATGCATCCACCACACATCCATAGGAATATAGTTAAGAATCAAGCTATGCAATACTCACGTTTAACAAGTAATGATTCTGTATATTTTGATACAATAGAAGGGATGGAACAAGAATTTATAGACAGAGGCTATCATAGCAAAGATCTTAGAGCGATACAGGAGATAGAACGAGACCAAGCAGGTCTACCATATATTAGGAGAAGTAATGAAACAAGGATAGAAAGTAGAAAGAATAGACAAGGGAAGAGAAGAATAGTTATTCCTTATACGAATAACGATAATTCTATAGTAGAAGTTATTAAGAAACATTGGGAGATTTTACAGTTAGATGAAAGTATAAAAGGTTTGGTAGGGACGAACCCCAGTTTCAGCTATAGAAACACCAAATCATTAAAAAGATTGCTTTGTTATGAGAAGAGAGAAACTAATAGGCTAACTTCATCCAGAAAGGGAACGTATGCATGCCGTAGCTGTAACCAATGTGGGTTCATCATGAATACCACTGTCTTTGAACATCCTGATACAGGTGTTAAGTACAAGTTCGACCATTACGCTGACTGTAAATCTAGGAACGTAGTTTACCTTGCTCTCTGTAACAAATGCCAATGTTTTTATGTTGGCAAAACCAATAGGACATTGAGGGAACGGATTAGGGAACACCTATATGCTATCAATAGAGAGAATGAGTGTAATGCCCTAGCCAAACATGTCCTGCAGAATGACACGACACGTACCTTTAGGTTTATGGTTCTAGAATTTATATACACCACAGAAAGGTTAGGGAACATTGGTAATTATACTGAAAAGGAGGAAGCCAGATGGATGATAAGGCTATCTGCAGACAAAGGACATGGTTTGAACGACAGGTTCACACTGAAACCATTTCTTCTGGATAAACCTTTGAGACACTAATGCCATTCAATATTTGATGTCATAGTTATCTTGGGGTTTTAAAATATAATTTTTGTAATGCTTTTGTCTTTGTATGTATGTTTATATGTATTATTTATTGTTATTTTATTTTCTATCATAACTGTCATTTATTCTAGAGTGACAGATGTGAAGGTTTTTATGAATGTTTTTAATTCACATATTAGCTATATGTCTTTAAGGATGTAAACCTTATTTTATCAGGTGTCTGATATGAGATGTTTCATTGGTTTATTAAGTGAGCAGTGTGGTATTTAAGTGACTTTGAATGCTGTTATTATTTTAAGTCTGATGAAGCGTCCAGAGAGACGTGAAAGCGCTTACTTTTTTCAATAAAGAGGTCATTATTTTCTCATTTTTGTGTATTAATTGTCACACGGATTGACTATCCACCTGGCTTGCTTCGATTGTCGTGGAGTATTCACCTTTCTTCTCCTTGGTTTTGCAATGATATTTGTTAGGTGATACCTTACCCTGAGGTGTGTTTTTGGATATTTACTACTTGTTTGCTTTGACCACACCAGGGAACATGACAGAAGAAACCAGGTTATCATTGAATGGAACTATAACTACAGGTACAGAAACAGTTGACTTTAAGCAATTGTTGTCTGTAGAAAGAAATCCATTGTTAAGACTTTCATATGGTGAATTAACCAGAGCAGCCGTAACACAAAAAGGTCAGACAATACAAGTTAATACTTTGCAGTCAATGAGGAAGTTAGAAGATTTTCTGAGTAAAATTAAAAATATACAGTGGCAAAAGAAACACATGGAAGCCTGTATTTTGTTTAAAATTGTTCCCAGAGGACTTCGGATTCTCAAAATGCCTACTTTTGGCTCTGTTTATCCTGAGTTACTCTCCAAATGGCAACAGTTAAATTTGGAGACGAGCTATAGTTATATGAAGCTCCTTATAGGACAATACATTACCATTGAAGAAGAGCTACATAAAGAAGCCCTTGATTTAGAGCAACGAATTACTTCTGCTCTAACACATACACAAAGAGATGATTTCCTTGCAGATCTAGCGACAACCTTAACTGCTTTAGACAACAAATTGCTACTAGCTAAAAAAGAAAACTAGAAAGAGACTGCCTTGATTTTTCTAAGGGGAACGTCTTCTCTTGGCCAAGGGAGTCCACTCTACCCAATAATGCTCTGACAGCTCTCAACATTGAACAACCATTGAATGAGTGTCCGGATTCCTCAGTCCCCTCGGCTTCCGGTAATATTACGTCAGTTCTACCTGTAACAGCTGAAAAAGAACCGCGAATTGAAGCATGACCTTTTACAGTCTCAGCCCATGTATTGCATACTTCAGCAGCACAGAATGGGCAAGTAGTACGCAGGAAAATACCGCAGGCTGTTGAATTAAGCTCTACACAAGAGGAGAATGAAGCAACTGGTCTCCTTTTCGAGCAACCGATCGGCAGACATGGAGCCCACAATACAAGGGCAGGAAGAGGAAAACATCGGACGAACAGTTCGAATTCCAAAAGAAGACATTGAGACCCACGCAAAGGACTTAATTGTCAACCTTTCACAGTATGTATTGACTGAGTGTGAAAAATCCGTTTTGAATAAGGGGCTATCTTTTATTCCTTCACAGAGCATAGATGTGAGTGATTTAGTTGTAGATGTTAGATGTTTTACCAGGAATGTAGCACTGAGCATGCAATATAGTAACAGCATAGTAAATGAAGATGATTTCTTCAGTTTTAAAATACCCTCCACGTATGTACCTAGTTTACACCCGTTGTTAGACAGTTTTGAGAAAGCATGTACCAATGATTTAGTTGCACTGTTTCATAATAATACCAATAAGCTGAAACCTAGATTCTTTAACCTAACTAAGGATGAGAAGCTGGCATTGAATACATTACAGAACAACACTGATATAGTTGTGAGACCAGCAGATAAAGGGGGTGCTACAGTGCTGTTGGATAGCAGTTATTACAATGACACTATTACTGAAATGTTATCAGACATTACTACATATAAGAAGCTTTCAATGTCAGACTTAGATAAAATCATTAAAACTGTACATGCAGATATTTATGACATGTTGATGTGTAACGTTATTGATGACAGTCTGTATAGATATTTTCTGATTGAGAAACCTTTAGTACCAATGTTTAGAGGTCTCCTGAAAATACATAAATCACTAAATAAACCTCCATTAAGACCTTTAGTGTCTGGAAAAGGGTGGTTAACAGAGAGTATGTCAGTTTTTTGGAAAAACAACTGAGACTTACAGTAGACTGTGCAGCCTCTATCCTATGTGATACACAACAGTTTTTGGAGACTCTGGCACCATATAACTTTGATAAGAGATTGAATGACCTGGATTATATGATAACGCTGGATGTAAAATCACTGTTTACTAGTATACCGAATGATGTAGGTATAGATTTTTTGAGATTACATTTAATACAAAAAGGGATGACTAGCTGTCAAGTCATGAAGATTACAATGTTGATGGAGTTAATCCTTACATATAATGTATTTACCTTTGATGGGAACTATTACCTTCAAACAACAGGAGTAGCAATGGGCACATCATGTGCCAACTCATATGCCAACCTAGTGCTGGCATATTGGGAGTCTACATACATTTTAGAACATATGATATACTCTAAATATATCAAGAATTATAAGAGGTTTGTGGATGATGTTTTTTTGATATGGGGGGGGGTAAGTTAAATGATTTGGAAGAATTCATCACATACATCAATGGTACAACAACTTTTTTGACACTAACCAGTGAGAAATCTCAAAATAAACTAGAATTCCTGGATGTCTTGTTAGTGAAAGAAAAGGGGGAAGATAACCACACAGGTTTATAGGAAACCATGGAGGAGGAATGCTATCCTACACAGAGATAGTATGCATCCACCACACATCCATAGGAATATAGTTAAGAATCAAGCTATGCAATACTCACATTTAACAAGTAATGATTCTGTATATTTTGATAAAATAGAAGGGATGGAACAAGAATTTATAGACAGAGGCTATCATAGCAAAGATCTTAGAGCGATACAGGAGATAGAACGAGACCAAGCAGGTCTACCATATATTAGGAGAAGTAATGAAACAAGGATAGAAAGTAGAAAAAATAGACAAGGGAAGAGAATAATAGTTATTCTTTATACAATGTAAAATCACTGTTTACTAGTATACCGAATGATGTAGGTATAGATTTTTTGAGATTACATTTAATACAAAAAGGGATGACTAGCTGTCAAGTCATGAATATTACAATGTTGATTTAAAGTAGAAAGAATAGACAAGGGAAGAGAAGAATAGTTATTCCTTATACGAATAACGATAATTCTATAGTAGAAGTTATTAAGAAACATTGGGAGATTTTACAGTTAGATGAAAGTATAAAAGGTTTGGTAGGGACGAACCCCAGTTTCAGCTATAGAAACACCAAATCATTAAAAAGATTGCTTTGTTATGAGAAGAGAGAAACTAATAGGCTAACTTCATCTAGAAAGGGAACGTATGCATGCCGTAGCTGTAACCAAATGTGGGTTCATCATGAATACCACTGTCTTTGAACATCCTGATACAGGTGTTAATTATAAGTTCGACCATTACGCTGACTGTAAATCTAGGAACATAGTTTACCTGGCTCTCTGTAACAAATGCCAATGTTTTTATGTTGGCAAAACCAATAGGACATTGAGGGAATGGATTAGGGAACACCTATATGCTAGCAATAAAGAAAATGAGTGTAATGCCCTAGCCAAACATGTCCTACAGAATGACACGACACATACCTTTAGGTTTATGGTTCTAGAATTTATATACACCACAGAAAGGTTAGGGAACATTGGTAGTTATACTGAAAAGGAGGAAGCCAGATGGATGATAAGGCTATCTGCAGACAAAGGACATGGTTTGAACGACAGGTTCACACTGAAACCATTTCTTCTGGATAAACCTTTGAGACACTAATGCCATTCAATATTTGATGGCATAGTTATCTTGGGGTTTTAAAATATAATTTTTGCAATGCTTTTGTCTTTGTATGTATGTTTATATGTATTATTTATTGTTATTATTTTATTTTCTATCATAACTGTCATTTATTCTAGAGTGACAGATGTGAAGGTTTTTATGAATGTTTTTAAATCACATATTAGCTATATGTCTTTAAGGATGTAAACCTTATTTTATCAGGAGTCTGATATGAGATGTTTCATTGGTTTATTAAGTGAGCAGTGTGGTATTTAAGTGACTTTGAATGCTGTTGTTATTTTAAGTCTGATGAAGCGTCCAGAGAGACATGAAAGCGCTTACTTTTTTCAATAAAGAGGTCATTATTTTCTCATTTCTGTGGATTAATTGTCACACAGATTGACTATCCTCCTGGCTTGCTTCGATTGTCATGGAGTATTCACCTTTCTTCTCCTTGGTTTTGCAATAATCTGGAAGTGTTCTACCTAGTGTGTCAGTGATGGATGTTTGCATATCAGTAGCACTATACTACAACTGGTCTTTATATCAATAGCAAGTGGACAATGATTGGCATCCTCTTCTTTTCACCAAGTCTCCACCTTTTGATATGATCAGCTTCTTTCTATCTTTCATAATCTACTCATCCTTTCACAAATTGGCTTCTCCTGCTCATAGCCTTTTCAGTATGTCAGAGATCAGTGTTCCTACCAGAACTTACCCATGCTTACAGCAGACAACTTTTTACCTCACATTATTATGTTAGCAGCTGGCATCTGTACTACATTACTGTTGAGTGATCTTACCCTGTTTTCTCCTGAAACAGCCCTCCTGCTGTCTGCAGCATGCAGAGAGCCTTCTACCCTAATCAACATTCAGCAAATCTTCCCCTCAATTCACTTGCTGTGCTGGTGATGCCTTAACTTCTGTATAGAGGAATACTGCTCCTCTAGTCTGGGCACTCACTACTGCTCATTGCATATACTGATGATGTTTATAAAGACTACCTCTGCAGTATTACATTGGGTGTCCAGGCAGTATTCTACTCTACCAATTTCCATAGTGCTGTCCATATCAACTCTACCCCAAGGAGATCTGTCCACTGCCTCCCCATCATGCTGCAGAATGCTACAATTTTGTTTTCATGAAGCCTGACAATCATTTCTAAAGGGAGGGCATATGTTAGGAACAAACCAGATGGCATCAGTAGAAGAGACGCATTTTACAGGTCTAGTCTGATAGATGTAGTGGAGCTGTACACTTTTTATGCAAACAAATAACAAGAAAGTACAGGATGTAGCAGCTGTTTGTCTGAAAGGATGAGTACAAATGAATTCATTAGTATGTGTCACACTGTTACACAGCATCTAAAGTTTGCTGCTGTTCATTATCACACTTTTTTTTTGCAATGAAGATGTTATTTGCACAAAACACACCATTTTTGGAGTTAAACTTAAGCATGCTGAGAAAATTATCTTTGCTTTCTCAAAGATGATTATGGTTTTCATGCTAATTGTGATGTTTTTATGAAAGCTAGTTAAAGGATAACTGTGGAAAGTAAAAGTGACATGCTACATGATACGCACTGAAAGATTTCTTCCATGAAAAGTTGCAAAGATTTCAAATGGTTGCCTGAATAATAAAAACACTGTCAAGTCTGTTGCATATATCTTGTAAACAAAAAAAAGAGTAAAATTTTGAAGAAAGTTATTGTCCTGGCGGATCAGGTTTAAAAGTCTAAAATTTTGTTTCAGACTTCACATCACTGTTGGCCATTTATGACCTCTAAAGATTTTACTTTAAAAACATTGCAGGTACAGCATCAGAATTTTGCCTAAATACAACTGCTCAAACTTTAAAGTTTGTTCGCAAGGAATTGACAAAATCAGAGCAGTATTCCTCAGCAAAGATACAACTTCAGCAGTGAATTGAATAGGCACTAAAGGAATAACATCTGCTTATAAAATATTATGTCATAAAGATGGATAGTGCTATATATTACTAGTGAAATATTAGTATTATTCGCTGTCTTTTCAAACTGTTGCTAGCATGATTATTAACTTGAATAAAAAGCTGCAAGAATAGTATGAAATGTAAAGGGTTAATCTAAAATAATATAAAATGCTGAAAAATAGAAAGTAGTATATGTGCTGGCTTACATATAATAGTTTAAATAGATTTTTGGCACCCATGTGAAGGAGTATGTTATTGAGAAACAAAGTCTGTAAAAATAACTACGTAGATGGCAGCTGCAAGCACATCCATGAAGTAAAGCTGAAACATCAGCAAAGTAAAGAAATGTAACATCAAGTTTCAGATAGTGCTAGAACACCATGTTTCAGATAATGCAAGACTGAGTTTCCATGGATCATCAAACTACAAAGAACCAAGGAAACAAAGGAAAAACTGTTATACAAAGAAAGAACTGTTTTACATCAGACTCTGGAAAAATACCAGATCTTCTGGTATAAATGTAACTATGCATAAACAGACTGGGAATTTGCTATAGAGAGATGACAGCATATGTGTTGCGTGTTTGTAGAACCAAAAGTCAAATGTAACAGAAATGTCATACTAACTAAAGCAGTTTACTGAAGCAGTTTGCCTCAGTGTATTTATTGTAGTTAGTACAATCCAGTATCTAAAAGTAGTTGTTCATACTAAGAGTTAATATACTGTGGTGTGTGTGCATGTAAATGCAACTAACAGCAAGATAAACAGAAAGGCGTGCATAGAATTCACAGAATTCTTCAACTAGCTGTGAAAGAAAAATTACCTTTTTGCATTGTATAATTATGTGGAAAATATGCAAAGTATTTAAACCGTAATACCACACAGATTGATTGAATGCATGGCAGCATTTACTGGTTTCGATTGACTGAATGTTTTATAAGATATCAGCTTACGTCCTTATTCTAATATAATAGTATAGAATGTCTATTACAGTTATTATAATTATACCTTTCAGATTGATTTAACTACCTTCTACCACACACATATTTTAGAGTGATTTGCAGTGGATTTAAAGGGAATTGACAGGAGGAGAAAAAAGAAGGAACAAATACTTTATTTGTATAGCAGAGTACCCTGGCTATCCCCACAAATATCAAAGTTAATGAGTGACTGGAATAAAGCACAGAAAGCATGGAAGCAGGGACCCATCAAGTGCAACAAAACATCAACTGTATCTACAAATTAGAAAGTCAGATGGACTTGACAGCAATGTTGCTAAAGCCTCCTATTGCAAAAAGGTACAACACATACATCTAGGGAACCCTAACCAATTTTGGAGTACAGTGAAAGCTCTATATAGACACAGAATATTCAAAATCAAGGGAAATGTTTACAACCTTCATCCTCAAACCATACTAGATTTGGGATATAGCATAGCTAATCACCTTGTAGTTCACAAATTCCCTTTAAAATGTAACCATGCTTGATACTGTATAGCCCTTACACTTGTTGGTGCAATGGTTAAGGTTTTTACTTCATAGTCACAAGGTACAAGGGGAGCTAGCCTAGTACTTACCTATGAACCTATACCCATATAATCAAAGATGAGCTTGATAACATACCGACCAGCTCCACCCAATGATTCTACACAGCACACCTGCTCATTCTTAGGCAGGGTAGGAAGTGCACAGCCAACTGAATGGCTTGCATCTTTTATTTATTTATTTACATTTGTTGACCCGGAGTGTCCGACTGGACGTAGGTCCATTTTCAGCGGAGACCCGGGGAGAAAAGCTCCACAGTTAAAATAAACAGACAGTAGTTACATTGGATTACATAGCGATTAACAATTTAACATAGCAATTACTTACAACATATTTACAGATGAAGAACATAGTACATCAGTAGACAACTAGAATCTTTATCTGCGAAGTACATAACAGACATTAACAAATGTTACAATAAGAAGTTCCTTCTGTATAATAAGTACTAGGCTTATGAGCATCTGAGCTTGCTATAATCAAGGTAGTTGGGTGGAAAGAAAGGTAGTGGTTGGATGGGGTGGGCGATATTAGAGTGGGAGTTGCAAGGGCATAGCCAGCATGTTTTTAGGTGCGCTTTTAGTAAAGTTTTGAAGTGGGTGCATGATGGTATGGAGGTAATTGTGGGTGGGAGGGAGTTCCATAATTTGGCTATGGCGCAAGAGAATAGTGCTTGACCAGCAGAGTTATTGGCTTTAGTGAGCTGCAAGTGATTTTTGTTGCTGGATCTTAGTGGTCTGGTGGTGCGATAGGGTTGGAGTAGATTCTGGAGGGATGGGACATTTAGTGGATGGTTTACTAGTTTGTGGGCGAGTTATAGTTGATACCATTGAAGGAGGTGAGGGAGTTCAAGCCAGCCCAGTTCAGCAAGTGATTGACAGTGGTGACTATGGTAGGATGCCCCTGTGGCGAATTTGGCGATTTTGTTGTAGCAGGGCTCTAGCTTGTTTAGATCGCATTGCCTTAGGTTGGTATATATTGAAGAGGCATAAAGTAGGGTGGAGATAAGGTGGGAATTTGCTGCTTTGGTGAGAAGTTGCTTATTTCTGTATAACGCTCCTAGTTTTTTGTGGACTTTTTTATGGTCATGGATATGTGAATGTCAAATTTTAGTTTATTGTCTATTTCCACTCCTAGCAATTTGGTGTGTTCAGTTGGGTATATAGTGGTGGTGTCTTTTGCTGTGATGTTAAAGTGAGAGTTGTTTTGAGTATGTTTGGTGGGTTGGATGATGAGTAGTTTAGTTTTGTTTGGGTTGAGTATTAATTGGGCATCGGATAACCAAGTTTCAACAGAGGAAAAGGCTTCCTGTGTGACTTTTTGCAGTTTGGGTAGGGCTGGGCTGAGCAGATGATGGTTGAGTCATCTGCGTATTGTATGAGTGTGCCATGTTTGGTGGCAGAGGCTAGATTATTGGTGAAAACAGAGAAGAGTAGGGGTCCAAGGATGGATCCTTGGGGAACCCCTATGGAGACAGGTAGTTGGGGAGATGTCATTCTGCCATACAACGGATTGTTAGCGGTCAGACAGGTAACTCTGAAACCAGTTGGTGACTGATTGAGAGAAGGATAGGTTATTGAGGACAGAGATGAGTTGTTTGTGTGCGATCATGTCAAATGCTTTAGATAGGTCTAGGAAAGTAGCAGAGGAGAGATAGCCATTGTTTTTATGCTGAAGGATAGTGTTAGTAAAGGAGAGTAAGGCAGTGGTGGTGCTATGGTTTGGTCGGAAACCATGCTGAGTATTGGAAAGGAGGTTGTTAGTAAGGAGGTAGTCTGAGACCTGAGAATGTATGCATCTCTCTAGTATTTTGGAGAGTGGAGAGAGAATATCTATGGGGTGGTAATTGGTTAGTTCTGTGGAGGGGTTGTCTTTGTGGAGGGGAATTATATGTGATACTTTCCACAGTGTGGGAATGTAACTTTCTGACAGAGATCGATTAATCAAGATGGATACTGGGTAGGCCAGAGCATCAGCTACAATTTGTAGGTAATCTTTAATCTTTCTCTCTGTGTAGCCATACATTGCATAGTCTTTTTAAGCAGACAACCATCTATTCACTTCGTAACATTTTTTTCCTAAATCAGCAAGTGACTACAGACCGGTTGATATATTAAACACTTTAACCTAGGTCTTTGAAAAAAATTTGTACAAACAATCATAGACTGACTATATCTCTAAGTATGATATTCCTACAGAAAGACAGGCAGACAGCATGGGTTTAGACCAAGATTTGGTACCTCCACAACAAACTTTTTACTAACCAATACCACATACAGTAACACAGACCAAGGCAAATTAACTGGGGCTATGTTCATAGATCAGAAGAGAGCTTTAGAGAGTGTGTTGACCACAACATTCTGATACATAAACTTAAGTGTCACTTCTCAAATGAGGTATGTCACTGGTTTCACAGCTACCTATAAGACAGAACATTCTCGTTGTCAAATGATCATAATAACCTAAAACCTATATCATCTAACCTGGGAGTGCTAAAAGGCTCAGCTCTAGGCCAGGTATCTTTTTACTTATTTTTCATGATGACACATGGAACTTACCAGACTTAAATATCAGACTTTACAGTGATGTTATAGTTATTACCATGGCAGCTGCTGTGCAGAGTGACACTGCAGACTTGCTGCAAGATTACTTCATGCTAATATGGAACTGGATCTGCAGGAATAAACTGGCCCTTAATAAAAAAAAAAAAAAAAAAAAAAAAAAATCAGCCTTCTTGCAATTTGAAAAAAAAAAACAAAGAGAAAGAAGATTATTTGCTTTACAGCCACTTCACTTCACATATCCAAATCATCAGCAACTTTCATTATTTCACACAACAAAATTAGATTGGCCCTCTGCTAGATCAAACTCTGTTTTCATCCCCATACTGAGGCTCAGACTCAAAACTTACTTACTCAGCTCTGGACCATACATAACCTCTCACATTTTCTTTCACTCGATGTTAGTTAAGCTAATGCCATTAATGTTCTGCTGCCTAGGTTAGAGTCTTCCCTCCCTCTGCAAACACTATCCTTGTACCAAGACGTGCAGTGGTTACGACAGCAGAGGATAAAATACTAAAGCTTTATACATCTCTCTCCCCACCAGGAACACAATGCTTTACTCTAAAAAAGTAAATGGTTCCAGTAGAGAACAGAGACTCATTTTACTTAACACTCTTACATGTAGACTCAGGAACTCTCTGCATTTCAGGAGCTATACCAACTCTTTGAGAAATACAGATTATAACCTCCTAGCTAAGTCACTATATCATCTCATCTCCACAGAAAGAGCTTTAAACAAATACATCCCACAGCACTGGAATCAAGTTTCAGATGATATCAGGTCAATTATTTCTCTCAAACAATTCAGATACTCACTAAAATCATATTAGAGAATCTATCCTATGTCACTGCTTTGATAATCACGGGTAACCTCACCTGAATTTGGCTCATGTCTAGTCCTCCTGCATTGCTTAATTACCTGTATGTGTCAGGTTACATAAACATGCATCTTACTACTCTTGTAGAGCCACACCTCATCTCCACTCTTTCTACTGTCTTTCCTTTCCCTTCTCCATACTCTGTCTTGTCTTCCACTCTTTCCACTATCTTACCTCCCTCCCTTAAATTCTCAGCTACTCCTCTTCTGTACCACTATATGCTCACTTATCTGCTAGTTTCTCTTCAAATTTTAATCTGCCTTCCAACTTCCTTTACATTCTCTCATTTTAACCTTCTGTGATACTACCTTCACAATTGTGGTTTGGTATATTCCCTTCTTCTGACTCTATCCCCTTCATGATGTCATGTACTTATTTTTAAAGTGATGAACACATAGCCAAGATTGTAATATGTTGCACAACCAGAATTAATGCTTTCAATTCCACTATTGGTGTTCTTAAATTCTGCTGCAGTGTCTGTATTTATAACTCCAAATGTTTATTTGCTGATGTAGCTGGTAGCTAGACTTTTAATTCTTCTTGAGTTAGCAGAATGTTCCTGATTTGTCTTAGAATTTTGATCTGTTCTTCATAAAGTTTGTGGTTTTCAGGAAAATCTGTGAGGATTGCAGTCCATAAGTAATGACAGACATTTGTGTTTCAGACTTCATATCCTTCATAAATGCATGCTACTGCAAAACCTGTTATTCTAGTAACTTTCTAAGTAAATAAGAGCAATTTAGTTCTTTGTTCCTCATTATCGGTTGTCTTTGTCTCTGTTTTTGCATTAAGAGGCTGAGGCTTAGCCTGCAGTAAGTGTGTGTGTGTGTGTGTGTGTGTGTGTGTGTGTGTGTGTGTGTGTTTGTCTATATACTTACATACATATATATATATATATATATATATATATATATATATATATATATATATATATATATATATATATATACATACACATATATATTATATGCCATTTCAAAGCATGCTGAGGATTGACAGACATTTTATAGATTCATACTAGGCTATCTGCCCAAGGGCATTTATAAGCCTAGCCCATAGTTATGTGGCTTTCGCCACCCCTTTAGTTTGAATAAAAACTATGCCTATCATTTTTCTGTGCCTCTGTCAAGCAGTGACACTGAAGTAATCCCTGGGGTATATCTGCGATCTCCCATCCATTGGTCAAGATTCCTCTTGAACAAGGCCAGCGAGGTACTCTGCCTCACATGTACCGGGATTTTGTTCCACAGCATAGGGAGTCTCTGGGTGATGAATCTGTCCCTCCAGCACGTTCTATTTATAACCGTGTCAAGGTTTAAGTCTCCGCCCTTGTGGTTCTGAGGGATCTAGATTTTTGAGGTGAAGCATATTCATCAAATCTGGGTTTGACATGGCCTTATATGTCAGGCACAGGTCACCTCTGAGCAAGCGGTATGAGACTGAATAGAGCTGGAGTTCTTTCAGTCGGGCAGCATAAGACATATTTTTGAGACCCTTTATCCTTTTGGTGAGGAACTTTTGGGGCCTTTCAAGCTGCAGCAGGTGTCTGGTCAGATACATTCGAACGGGCATTGTACTCAATCATAGGTCTAATGAGTGATGAGTACAGGGGGACGATGACCTCCCTTGATCTAGATGTGAATCCCTTCATGATCAGGTGGGCGATATAGATGGTTTTCCTAACTACTTTAGCAACATGAGTGTCAAACGAAAGGCTACTGTCAACTTGGGTCCCCAGATCCCTGATGACTTTTTCTGTGCTCAGTGGATTGCCACCTATATGGTAGCTAGGGGTAACCTTGTTTTTCCCGAAGGGTATGACTATGCATTTTTGGCGCTTAACTTCAGGCCATGGCTCTGGCACCAGTTATCCATTTCTGTGAGGCCCTTCTGGAGGATATCTGTGTCAGATGTGTTTTCGACTATGGCGCCCAGTTTGCAGTCATCTGCAAACTTTGTCAGCCATAACCCTCCTGTGTTTGCTTGTACTTCAGAAAAGTAGATGCCGAACAAGAGTGGACCCAGGACTGAGCCCTGTGGGACACCACTTGTGACAGGCTTTGAGTCTGACATGGCTCCAGCAACTCTGACCCTGTGGGTTCTGTCACTTAGCCAGTTTGCAACCCATCTTGTGATGTATGGGTTTACATTCAAGCTGATGAGTTTTTCGATGATACCTGAGTGGGGTATTGTGTCAAGGCCTTTGCCAGGTCGAGGTAGGCTGTATGGACTGCCTTTCCCTCATCAATGGCCTTGGTGACTGTCTCGAAAAAGTCAACCAAGTTTAAGAGGCAGGATCTGCCTTTGACAAAGCCAAACTGGGTTGGATCCAAAGTCTGCAAGTTCCCTATGTCTTTATTTATGAGTTCCATTATGATCCTCTCCATGGCTTTGCAGATAAGGCTTGTCAAGCTAATGGGGCGATAATTTCCAGGGTCTGTGGAGGCACCGCCCTTATGAAGTGGGACCACAGTCGCCGTGCGCCACTCCTTGGGTACGTATCCTGAGGTGAGGCTAAGATTAAACAGCTGACCTAACTGTGGGTTTAATTCCTCGTTGAGTTCATGAAGCACACAGCCGGGGACACCATCCGGTCCCATGGATGCTGTGTTTTTTGCCTTAGTGAGGGCAGTTCACACCTGGGCGTTGGAGATGTTTGGGGGGCTACAATCCTCTGGAATAGATATCTCTCCTTTTGGGGGGGGGGAGAAGTTTGCACTGAACCTGTCAGCCAGTATGTTTGCAATGTGTGTAGGTTCAGTAATTTTCACATCATTTTGAACTAATTCTGAGCATATCTGGGAGTTTCCTCCTAGGTTTCTAACATAGCTAAAGAAGGCCTTATGATTGTCTTTAGAGTCCTTGGCGATTTTTCTCTCAAAATTTGCCTTGGATGATTTTATGAGAGCTCTTAGTTTTTTACTTATAATGATCAAAGGTGTCTTACCTTTCAAGGATTTTGCTCTATCTTGTAGTAGCTTCCTCCTTTTGTTGTAGAGCTTGTTTATGGCTGGGGTCCACCAGACTGGACGCTTGCCTTTGGTACAGAGAGTCTTAGTTTTGTTTGGGATTGCCTGATCCATGCAGTCCTGTAGGTGCTGGTAGAAGGCATTTGTAAGTGATTCAGCGGTTTGAGTAATGTTTACCACTGGCTCAGGGGCCTTAAAGGAGACCACACTAGTTTTTAGAAGTGTGAAATCGGCTTTTGAGAAGTTTTTCACTGTGGTCTTTTTGTTTCAGGTGGGGCGGGATGAGGACCTCCAGTGAGATTAGTTTATGATCTGATCTCATCAGTGAGGGGTATACTTCCGGTGTTGAACATTTTGATCCCATGTTCGTGATGATGAGATCAAGTATGTTTTCTCCTCTTGTGGGGATGGTGACTAGTTGTTCCATGGCATTTGAGTTTATGAACTCCAGGAATCTTTGGGTTAGAGTGTTCGGGCTTGAGTAGTGTTCCCAGTCTATATTAGGGTAGTTGAAGTCACCTAGTATGATGGTGTTTGGAGATACATTTATCCCCTCCAATGTTTTCAGGAAGGCCAGGTGAGGTTCCTGAGTTTGAGAGTTTTAGTTTAAGAATTCAGATATTTCATAAATGCATTCTAAATGAAAAAGCTGGGTATTAGTTGAAAGATGAGTTCATCTGCACAGATGAGACAAGTCAACTCAAGAAACCCCTCTGATCAGTTCACTTCTTTGAGGTACTGGCTTTTAAAGTGACCATGCTGCTACAACTGGACTGGTTTATAAGTGTTGTCTGCTATTAGTCTGGTTTGACTGTGATAAGCTCCAGGAAGTCTCTTTTCTTTTATTAGCTCTGTAGTCAAGCTCATAAAAGAATAGAAAATATAGCTGTCTAAGATTAGATCAGAACAGTGCAGCAGGCATAATTCGTAAGGCTAAAGATAGAGAGCTCAGCCAAATGGACGTCAGTTGCGAGGAATGCAGCGATGGTAAGGATGGCACAGAAAATTATGAAAGAGCAGAAGTACAGAATGAATACTGTGCTTCACTCTTTTACAAAGGAAACAAAGGAGAAGTAAGTATGTTGGATAGGAGGAAAAGCAGGATTTGGGGGAGCAGTGGTCAAACACCAGGACTGAAAGGAGAGTTTCAGTGAAATGGTTTCCTTAAAGTTTGATACAGCACATAAACCAGGTACCTATGCTATCTCCAAATGCCTCAAGGAGTCTGGCCAATGTGATAACAGGTCCCCTGACTCAGGAATTCAACAGATTACTAGCCACTGTGAAAGTGTCGCAGAATGGAAAACAGCATCTGTGGTGCCTTATATAAGGTGGGGGCAAGGAAGAAAATTCAGGGTGCTATAGACCTGTTAGCCTAATGGCAGTGGTGTAGAAATTCTCTGAGGAAATCCTGAGGGAAAGGCTAGTTGTTTTACTGGAGGAGGACAACAGTTAAGAAAACAAACTTGCTCATGGCCAGAGGGAGGTGTCAGAAAAATATGATCCAGTTTTACGACTGAGTTACAGGAGAACCTGAGAAGGAAGGGACTACTACTGGAGTAGGCTTACTAGACTTTTGCAGGTTTTTTAACTTCATCCTATAGGTAATTGCTGGAATAACTGTAGGAGATGTGTCAGAATCAAGGCTAAGGTCCTGGATTACTGTGTAGTTAAATATTAGGACATAGAGGGTTGTCACGAGAGGGACAATGCCAGGAATAAGGAAAGTACTTACTTACGAAACAAAAACAGGAACTGCAACTGTACTAAAAATCAGAAAACACCACCAAGCAGTAAACGAAGATGGAAAATCGCCACCAAGAGCAAAGGTCCCAATAACTGCAATCGAATCCTCTTAGTTAAAACCACTTTATTCGGATGTATGAATAAGTACTTACTTAAGTATAGCAGAAACTGGCCCATCCTTTATCAACCTCCTCAATGATGACAAAATGTCAAGACGTCAGGGGCAGCACTGGAGGTGGGGATGGAGGGGAGTCTAAGAAAATATTTGTAAAGGTTGATATACTGGGCTGCAAGGTGGTAGTTGAGGTACAGTGCAGACAAAAACAAAGTACTGCATCTAGACCACCACAATCCCTTGTGCAAAGTGTAATCTGGGGGGATGGAACTGATGTCAGAAGAGTGGGAGAACACACTGGGAGTCCTAATCACCACAGGGATGGAGTACCAGGAGAAACTGAAAGGGTTGTCACAGCAACCGACATTGTTGTGGTGTGTCACCAGGGAGTTATATTTCAAAAGCAAAGAAATAATGTCTCTGCAATAACACGGTCTGGCCAGGCCACACCTTGAATATCATGCACACTTCTAGATTTCAGGTTGCTAAATGGAGTCCAGAAGTAATCCTCTAGAAGGATGTATTGGATAGAAAGGAAAAAATATGTCTAGATAGCACAGAAGCTAAATCTCTTCTTTCCTGATACCAAAAGTGATTGGTGGATATAATATGGGGCCACACATCCAAACCAAGGAAACGTGAGGAAGTTTGTCTTGCACAGGAAAGGCAGAGGGGAGAAAGAAGCATAAGCAGTACATTGTAGGGGCCAACTACTTCTTGGCTTTGCAAAAACATGTCTTCACAGAGAGGATTTTGATCTTATGGAATAGACTGCCACAGTGGGTGGTGGACAGAAAATCCACATACATATTGAAGAAGGCATGGGAGAATGGAGAAAAGGTGAGGGTGAAGATATGAAACAAATGGTGGTAGATATTAGATACAATTAAAGGGGAGACTAGATAGGCTTATTATCTAATTCTGCCATCAAGCAAACAAAATGTGATATATGATAATATTAAGTCACTACACCATAATAAGAACATTCCCTGTGTTGACCAGACGTTATGGTATGCTTTATGCCTAGTCATTCTGAATAAATAGTTTTCAGCTAAATAAAATGCCAGCTGAGAAGAAGAGATTTGGACTGTGCCATGAGAGAAAGGAATCTCTTATGTTAGTCAGGTTTGTTCCTAAACATGCTTATGGCTTCTGTAATGAGCAATCACTTGAGGGAACATCAAAAGTTGCCTGGTGAGTGACACATCTCACAGCTATTATAGAGATTTTGGGGTACAAACTTTAATTGACTCCAGTGATCTGGAGAGAAGGCAGTGAGCTAATTAAGTTTAATGAATTGCTTCCTGAGACAGATCCCTCACATCCTATTCTTGAAATATAATTATATACTTGAAGCTTGCTGTAGTGTAACAGCCTTTCCCAAGACTGACTGATATCAAGTAACAGAACTGGTAAGACTTATGATTCCAAGTCTTGTCTTGAATCATGCAGCCAGGCATGTAGCTGGGTAGCTGGAGCAGAGGATCCAAAAAAACTGAAAAGTTTTCTGTAACAACTCTTTGCTATCTTTGCTACAAAACCTTAGTGGAACTTAAAGCGGTGATACTGTTCCTAAAATACACACACTGCAAGTTTTCCTGGAGATCATTTAGGTAGCCACAATGGACATTGTTACATCACAGCTATCTAAATGATTACTGATACTGTTTACAGACTGATTGGCACTATGCTGAACAACAAGGATTACACCACCAACTTGAAGGGGCTGATTGACTCCTCTTCTTCACTGCTGATTGTACAGCCTCACAACTTGTGCCAGAATCAGCTGCCCACTTTACTCCATCTTAGCTGGGGATTTACCTACAGCTGTAAAGTGTGTAAATATTTCAGTTCTCAGACTGATTTCCCAGACTTGATCTATAATGTTTCTAATTTCAAGTTCCTATATGTTCTGGGGCATTAGATGGGTTACTGCATCTATCTTGGATGAATAAATATCATGCTTAGAATTTTTGGTTATAATTCCTGTACTTCATCTAGTAACAAAGGATCTGCCCAATCAAACTGAAGGTTATATAATTAGAGCTGATTTAAGCATTAAGATCTTTAAATGGTGACGATGTATGTTTGCAAATGATGCTGATATCATTGATATAATGCAGGCTAGTATATCACTGGTACACTACAGACTGGAGTATCACTTATGCATTGCAATGCTATTAGCCAAACTTTATATGCAATTTTTAGAAATACAGCTGTAATATTCTTATCTGTTTCTGACCCATCTATAAATACCAAACTGAAACATTCCATTTAATACACTTCACATTTACTAGAGTATTTTTTGATTTATTTGCAGCATTTCAAATACATTAATTTAAGTATACAATTAATATTTATTACTTGGCCAAGGGTAGAATGATAACTGAATATAAGAAACATTGATCCAGTATAGCAGTATTTCATTTGCTCTAACCCGCAAGCCAAGTGAGTAACCAAATATGGACTTTTGTTTAATTCTTTGCTCTATGTTGAAATACGTTTTGTGGAAAACTGTGGACACACAATTCAGTGTAGTCACAGATCTGGGTTCCAAGTTACTCCAAGTACTGACTGCTGAAACAGAATGCTTAAAATATGATAGTGTTCTACTTTGTTGCATATCATTCATGTTGTGTTGTACCAGTGACATCTTGCCATGATAGTTGCATGGTGAATTTTCTTTTTTTTTTTTTTGTTAAACAAGTAGGTCCACTTGATCCAGTATAGTGTATTGGCTACTGCTAACCCATGGAGGCAGTTACACTGGGATAACTAGATAAATAGTATAAGGGTACTTTACATCTAACCAAAGTTACCAAAGGAGCAGTCGAGGATATTCATTTATTGAAAATAGACTGGAAAATGTTGTGGAACTTTGTATTGTACAGGGAAAACATGTTTCTGCTTTGTTTTTATACTTAAACCCTAGACAAAGAATAGGCAGCTCACAACAGCACCTTTTGAGAGTTAGAAGGAGCACTGTGGTCCTTCTGCTTTATCAGTAGAAAAACAAGAGAACAATGTCCATAGAATGTAGCTCACTTTAATTCCTTTAGGAGTTAAGGAGTATACTGGTGCAAAGCACTAACCTCAGTGATATTGCACAGGGTATGATTACTTCAGCATAAATGGTAAAGTGCAAATGTTGAATGTTGGTTACTATCCATGCTTATAGGGTGTTTATTCACTGCTAGATCTTTATTACTTTATGAGTCAGTTGTGTGTCATCCAGTCACATATAGGGATGGGTAATTAAGATAAATGTGTCTCTATGGACAACTGCTGTTACATTCTGATAATATGGGGTACCAGCTCAGATTCTTTCACTCTTTGCAGTGTTACAGATTCTGAATGAGAATAAGTTGATATTTACAATAATACATGACACAGTATGTAATGGGATGTTGCACAAGATGTTCTGCCTAAAACTGTGATTATTTTAAGGATGTCTGAAATGCTGCAGTCTCATTGGTTATCAGCATTTTGAAAACTTTGGTTGATCTTTATTAGTATGCTTGCGAAGCCCAATAACTGGAATTCATAAACAGTATACATTTTGGATTATGTGACTAGGAATTCTTAGACTTCTCTCTATGCAAGGCTAACATTAAATTTATAACCTGGGAGCTAGTCTTATTATTTTCCATAGTAGGGGTACCCAAGGTAATATTCACTGACCAGGATCTCCATTTTTGTTGAGAATAACACACCAGCTTGACAGACCACTTTACCAGTTTTTATGTGTGTGTGTGTGTGTGTGTGTGTGTGTTGACCAGCAATTGAATAAGCCTACTGATACATTTGCCTTATATTGATACCTGGAAAAAAAGTAAACGTGCAAAGCACCTGCATAAGAGTTTATAAATTAAAAAAAACAAGGCCTAGTGTTACATAGCGGCTAAAGAGTTAGTCTTATTTTTTTCCAGAGTATGGATACCTAAGGAAGTACTCACTGATTTAATTTTTGTTTAAAATAATGCACCATCTGTGCTAGTGGTTTAAGCTCAAGTGATTAAAGACATTAGTGTATCACTCTCAGGCACACAGGTTGGTGGAGCATTTTAAAAGAATGTTAAAAAAACATGCTGAGAAAAGTCATTGAGGAGGAGATTAAAACTAGGACAGATTAATACTACACCTGCTCTTTGCCATTAGAGTTAACACAAACTTAGACAGGGTTCAGTCATTTTGAGTTATTATATGGCAGGCACCCTAGCAGACTATCAGAGCAGCTTAGGAAGCAGAGAAAAACCCATTTATAAGTGTCAAAAATATTATACCAAATTACAAACTAGGCTTAATTAATTTAGCTTTACACTTACTGATACTAAGGAACTTGTGTGATGTATTTTTTATATAACTAAATAGTATACTATGAATTTCATACATATTTCCCTTGCATTCTTTTTGCTGGTTACTAATCTTTCTCCTTTCTGCAGAGTAGCTGGTGACATTAGAGTAAATACTTCCCCCAAAAGGCATTTAATGCCTCTTGTTGTCTGAAAAATACAACTCTTCTTACCTCCACTGCCTCAGTTGCTTTTTCAAATCATGTGATTGTTGACTTCTACAGTATTTTCCATTTGTTGACATCCCACAAGCCTGGTAGTTTTACTTTCCATATCTGTCTGTCTCTTCAGCTATGTCTGCAACCTCAAAGCAATACACAATAATGTACTGAATTAATTGTAAATGGAACCACCTATGCTGAACAAGAAGAAATAGCATATCAACTGGCAAACAAATTTAGCTCAAGTTTTACTCCCCCTCTTCCCCAAACTCCCTTCAAGCAATATTCACAAGCATAACTCTTCCAACTATCCCTAGGGAACAGGTCATCAAATCACTGTCCAAGGCCAAGAATACTACATTGATGGGTGCAAATAATATTCTGGGATGTCTCCTTAACAGCATGAAATGAGCTATTGGGCACACTAGAATCACCACTTAACTACAGCCTCCAATCAGGCTTCATGCCAAATGAATGGAGGACTGCATTAGCTATCCCTCTACTCAAGGGCATGCTATCTATGGACCCAGGGAACTACTGACCCATAAGCCTGACTAATGTCATATGTATGTGTCATGTGTCATGGAAAGAATAATCATGGTATGTTAAATGATGACATAGGAAATCTACAGACACTAGATCCAACTCAGTTTGGTTTTGTTGAGGGCAGGGCATACCTACTCAGTCTGATGGACTTCTTCGAGAAGGTCACCAAAGCAATGAAGAAGGGCAATATGGTGCACACTGCCTATCTTAATCTGGACAGAGCATTCAAGACAATACCCCACTCAGGCATTGTAAATAAGCTCAATGAATTAGGTATTAACCTTTGCATCACCCCCTGAATAGCTAGCTGACTCACAGATAGAACCAAAGAAGTTAAGAGAGGAGTGTCTACTCTAAGAAAAGGTAAGTTACTAGTGGAGAGCCACAGGGCTCATGATGTGGTGGCTCCTTTTTTTGCATCTACATCTTTCAAGTCAAGTCTAATTTCAAAGCTGTAATAAGAAACCACGACCTGAGAACGAATGCTCCTGTGTCGGAAATAATAACAACAGCAAAAAATACGATAAACGTATAAATTGGTTTATGTATATGTACATTTTTTCACTAGAATAGTCATGCACGTATTTACTTAGTCTAATTCTGTTTCGGGATAGTGATATATCCGCACCCATGTGTGCTTGTTTAAAAGGCATACATTGCATGAGATGGTTGTCGTTCATTCTTTTATCTTTCATCTTTATCTTTATGTTTAGTTATTTGTTTTTAAGTTTTAAGACAGACAGTAAATGTGTTTATATTCATAAAGTTGCATAGAATATGTTCACAATATATGTCTGTTACGTATGTGTTCATGAATGAGCAGTCTTGGGCTGCATGTAGCTATATTTATGTTTTTTATATTTTAGACAAATAGTAAATGTGTTTATTAATGTGTTTATTTTTATTTAAGTTGTATTGAAAGTGTTTATGTGCGCTTTTTATACGAACAGTTTTGGGCTACTTGTATGAATATTCATAGTATATTTATTAGTAAGTGTATATGAATTAGTGAAGTAACGGTATCAAGTATATAACAAGTATATTTATGAGATTATTTATTGATACGTGTGTAACGTTGCTTTTATAATTTTTAAAGTTCTTGATAGTATTTTAAAGTTCAAGAAGTGGGTGGATCTGGTTGAACATGATGTCACTGATGACATTAACCTACCACAGCTTTGGTGGTAGTATTTGAACAACTAAGTATGTTATGTCTTGTAAAGCTTGAAGAAGCCATTTTGGTGAAAGCGCTTGCTAATAAACTTGTATTTACATCTTTATTATAGAATTTGAAGTGCGAATTTGTTGCTACAAGCAATATTTTATTTTTCGTGAAAGTCGTGGCTGCCCTGTGTATGTTTTATACGTTTATCGTATTTTTTGCTGTTGTTATAATTTCAAAGCTGACCAAGTTTGAAGATGATTGCAAAATAGGTGCAGTCAGTGTATCCCCAATACATAAATACCTTCCAAGAAGGCCTGACACAGACTGATAACTGGTGCCAAAGTCACAGTCATAAACAAAATGCAAAGAAGCATTTAATAGAATCTTTCAGTAAGACATCCACCCCAGCAAATCACTACAAGGATAATACACCCCTAAGAGAAACCCAATAATCAGGGATTTAGGAACACATGAAGCCAGTGACTTGACCTTTGACCATCATGTGCCTATGGTACTAAGGAAACCATTCTATGTTGTCCAACTTATAAGCAAGAGTATGGCATCCAGGTCCAAAGATGGTATTACTCCATTGTACTCTGCCATCTTAAGACCAATCACTGAGTACAATGCTCTCTTCATCATGTACCCAACCAGGCATATGCAACTACTAGAACATCATTAGAAGTTTCTTACAAAAAGAATACATAGTTTAGAAAAAAATCCTCTATGAAATAGTTCAAAGCCTTGTCCTTCTACATGATATCCTGCTGTTTGCTGAGAGGCAATCTATGCCTAGCCTTCAAAGCATCTTCTGATCTAGCCTTTAATGACCTGTTGCACTACTGCAAAACAAATAACAACAAAAACACCCAATCCAGGGGCCTAAACCTTACTGGTAAGATAAATAGGACATGCCAGAGGGAAAGATATTTGTCTCAGGGGATACCTCTTCTCTGGAACAGGCTTCCCATCCTTTTAAAAATCTGGCACCTATATTTCCTTTAGAAAGAGGAAGCTTGTAAATGCTAGACCACTCATGCCTAAGTTTATATACCTCCCCCTCCACAAAACCTAAATGGTCATTACCTTTTTAATATTTCTGGGAAGCATGGATGGGCTAAAAAAGGCCCTTTGAGGTCATTAACCTAGTATACTCTTCTGACCCTATCTCGGTTTAGTCTATCCTCATCCATCCCTCCCTAAGTGGTTTATTACTATTGCTGTTCACTTTTCTTCCTCATTTCCTTACACAGCTGAACTACCAGCATTAACTAACACACTAGCAAGCTCTATGTCATTATGGCTTCCTTTTCAGGTATGTTTATTTCTCCTGCCAATTAACTGCTACTTTGGAAACTGGCTGCCATACCACAGTGCTGCCAAATTTGAGAAAACCAGAAAAGTGCAGGCTTTATATTTTCTTTTATTTCTGTTGTATGACTATAAGGAGATATGAGAATGCCACTGGATGAAGATTTCTGATGTAGAGTCTATTCAAATATTGCAATAAGCCCTTATTCAGCTGCCCCCAGTACCTTTTCCCATCCTATTTTTCATCATGCATTTTTGAATCCATCTTGTAACATAGTGTCTGTAACTAAAATATAATGCTTTGAACTGTATTTTCCAAGTGCTGCGCATGATGCCCTGGTATCCTATCTTTGTCAATCTATTTGTACTCTACATTTCCTATCTATCCCTGATAATAAAGCATTGTCATAGCATATTGTTCTGAATCATATAATTTCATACCATAACATATCACATCATCCCCCCTTGTTTTTTTAATCTTTGCAATCTACATAGCAAGCTCTTACAGTATTTTCTTATATTGGCCTTCAATTCCCCTCACAGTTGTATTGCATCTATATTGTATACTCTCTATACATTAAGCTTCCTTTCTGGATAAAGGGGGACGTGAATATGATAAAAACTTTCAAGTGTTTTAGGGCTATTATTACAGTTCAGTTAGCTAACATATTTCAAGAAAAGAGATATATGAGATGAATAGGACACAATTTAAAGCTAACTGTACAACTCAGGAGAGATATAAGAAAATATTATTCTATAGAAAGGGTGGTAGATGACCAGACCAGCAAATGTGAAGAAGTAACAAAATCATAAATGATGACTGACTTTCAGAAAGCAAGCGACACATATAAAGCAATTACGATGGGGTAGGATAAAAAAAGAAACTGTCAGTCATAGACAACTTCCAGGTTATTCAAGCACATTAATGAGTAGGCTAAGTGGACTATGTCTTTATTTGATGTTAGACTTTAGGGTGCCTGTTGAATGTTTGAGGACAATAAGTATAATTATCGAAATACAAAAAATGGGTACAGTTAGGGGAATATATACAGACTCTGACACTGCAGTGTCTCAGGGTATTCCCCCCTTCTCTAAGTTAAACTGATCTTGGAGATAGTATATATGAGTAGCATATGAGTATGAGGATGCTGCCCCCACATTGGATGGGGTATACTTGAAAGAAGAACAGCAATTTTTGGAATTCACTCTTATGCTTGTTGAATTGCAGTTTATTTTTCAAAGTGTCAGGAATTTCATTATTGGGATTTGTAGTTCTGTAGGCAGCCCAGAATTTGTTTTCTGTATACTGGTCTGATGAAGTAGTATAAAGCAAGAAAGCCCTAACAATAAGTTGTATATTTTCTTTTTCAAAAATTAAGTTTAAAATACTGATCAATTTTAATTATTTATTTTATTTGTACTCGGTTACTTAATTACAGTTTCACTTTTAGTTTATTTTTGTGGTACTAAAAATACTTGAACACTACAGGGAAAAAAGCCTTTTAAATGTTGTAAACAAACTAAAATGTAATATATAATAAACTGATAAGCAATTCATATCTTGGTATGGTAGACACTTATGCATCCCAGAAGACCATACAACAGAAAATGTATACATATAAACATTTGGCAACAGAATCGCAGGTCCATAGAATATCTGCATACTTGGTAAAAATGCAAACCCACAAACACAATAATTATATATTATCTTGCTTCACTTTTATGCTGTTAGTTTATTTAATGTTCACCATTTGTGGTTGAATTTGTGGTTAAATTCTTTTGCTAATAGGATATTGAAAGTGAAAATGAGGATGGGAAAGTCTACCATATTTCCTTAATTAAAGTAAACTGTAAATGCTATACTAATACTGTTTCTGTAATGTATTTTTATTTTTTTGCAAAAATAGAACTGATTATAATCATACATTCCTAGAGGCCTTGGGTGAACAAGTAAGTGTACAGAGCCATCTGGATACTGCATCTGAGGACTACTACATCCACAATCATATGCGCAGCTTCCAGTCTGGGCTCTGGGCTACAAGTAGTATAGTGGGCACTGGGCTACAAGTATTAACCTGGGTACTTGGTTACAAGTATTAACTTGGTGCTGGGCTACAAGTATTAACCTGGGTGCTGGGCTACAAGTAGTAAGCTGGGTACTGGGCTACAAGCAGTAAAATGGGTAGTGGGCTACAATGCAATTTGAACACTGAAATATTTAATCCTTACTTTTTATTGAAAAGCTGTCTATATAAGGTTCATAGATAAGTTCCAGGCAATCAGTCTACAGACCATTACAAGCCTTGCTACAACCTCCTGTTCAAAAGTTCCATCTTGTCTCAAAGAGGGCAAGACAAGACAGACTAGAGGTGACTGAGAACACAGAAGATAGTCAAGCATTGCCATCAGTTTCTTCCACTGTGACCTTCTTGGAGGCTGTCATGGGACCTGCTGTTTGCATATCTTTGGAGGCCTTGCCATGGATGTTGTGGGAGTAACCAAAGCTGATTATTTCCAAGGGTCCTAAAGTGATTACACTGATCCTTGTTAGGGAAGAGGTGCCAGGTACCTTGATCAAATCCAGGCAGGGATCTGAACCTCAGCTCTTTGTCAGAACTGATGTCCATGTGAAGAAAAGGCAGAAAACTAAGCATGTAGTGTCAGCTCCCAGAGATCCACAAAGGAAATGGCGGGATTTCACTCAAGGCTTGTTCATTGCCTTTGTGGCATTGAAGCCTCCTCAGGGGGGGTTTGGTTCCTGCATCTCCTTGATCTTCTACCCCCCTAAGACGGCTAGGGACCTGGAGTCTTTGGACAAGGATTCTGACTCTGAAGCTGTCTCCTTAACCTATTCCTCACAATTACCTTCACCTTTAGACTATGGATCTGAGGAGGAGGAGGAATCAGTCAGTCCTGACTCTCTTTTGTAGAAGCTTTGCTTTGGTGACATGGTTTTATGTATGATAGAGCATTTCAAATGGGATTGCTCCCATATATTAGATGTCCAGAAAAGGTATTATGAGTTGTTACAAACAGATTCTCCTAAAACGTCAGCTGTCCCTCATGTGTTTGGATACCTTCTCTGCTGTTTCTCTGACATCAGATTCTCAACCTCCAGCTACTAAGAAACCTGATAGATTCTATAATGTTCTTATATAAGTGCACTTCATCTGAACTTGCAGTCATTTCTCTATCTACTGATAAGCCTTCCAGACTGTTGCTTACTTCCAAGCTCCTTCTTTCAGATAGCAACAGCAGAGCCATGGAGAGGATTGATGGGAAGGTCTACATGTCAGCTACTTTAACCTTCAGGGCCATGAATTATCAGACAAGGTGCATCCTGTCTTTTCCTTCCCAGATTGGGAAGATTGTTTCTGATATGCCTGATTCTGAGGGTAAGGCCTCAGCATTTCCTTGCTCTTCCTTGCTCAGTTCAGCATCTCAGGTTGCCCATCACTCTATCAAATGCAGCTCTGATGCAGCTGATACATCTTCTTCTGAACTGCAGCTGGCTCAGTAATGAGGTGCTGTTCTTGGCTTTGCCTTCGGGCCTTACCAGAATATAGATATAAAGACAAAACTTCTGGATGCTCACCTGGATAATCAGAATTTGTTTGGCACTGCGTTGACTGAGCTTTTTAAGACCCTAGGGTAAGGTCATTTGAAGAACATTTTTTTCTCACTTATTCCCAAGTGTCAGAGGAACTATCCTAGTAAGACTGCTCTTTTGAATAGACTGCCAAGACAGTCTTCAATAGTTAAGAAGGCTTTTAGGTGTGTTTTTCTGATAAGTCTACTCAATTGCCCAGGCCATGGAAGCAGTCCTTTCTTGACAAATCTGCAGCCATCTGACTGACCGCCCTCCCTTCCTCTTGGACAGGTGCTCTTGTCTCTCAGGCTCTCTCTCTCTCCCAGTTTGGCAGCTGATTACCACAGGCACCTAGGTTCTCTCCATTATCTGGCAAGGTTACTTTATAGGTTCATAGGTGGGTACTAGGCTATCTGCCCAAAGGCATTTATAAGCCTAGCCAGAATGTGTTGGCTTTTGCCGTCCCCTTAGATTAGTTCCCTGTGCCTCTGTCCAGCAGAGCCACTGAAGTGATCCCCAAGGTAAACTTTCTGTTTCCCATCCACTCGTCAAGGTTTCTTTTGAAGAGTGTTAGTAAGAAGCTCTGCCTAATGTAGATTGGGATCTTGTTCCAAAGCATGGGAAGTCTCTGGGACAGGAATCTATCCCTCCAGCATGTCCTATTTATTGTTGTGGTGAAGTTTAGATCCCTAGAGCATGTGGCTCGAGGTGATAAGGTTTTCTTTAGGTGGAGCATATCCATCAATTCTGGGTTGGACATGGCCTTGTATGTCAGGCAGAGATCACCTCTGAGTAGGCGGTATGCGACCGAGTACAACTGGAGTTTCTACAGTTGAGCTGCATAGGACATCTGTTTGAGGCCATTGATCCTCTTGGTGAGGTGCTTCTGTAGTCTTTCCAGCTGTTGCAGGTGTCTTTGTAAGGTACATCCTAAATGGGGTGTTGTACTCTAAGATGGGTCTGATGAGTGATGAGTAGAGGGGCACAATGACCTCTTTTGATCTGGATGCGAACCCTTTTGTGATTAGGTGGGCCACATAGAAGGATTTTCTAACCACTTTGCAATGTGATTGTCAAAGGTGAGATTACTATCTACTTGGGTCCCCAGATCCCTTATTATGTCTTCTGTATTTAGGGGATGACCACCTATGTGGTAGTTTGTGGGTACTTTTTTTTTTCCAAAGGGGATGACTATGCATTTTTTGGCATTTAGCTTGAGGCCATGATTTTGACACCAGGTATCTGTCTCAGTGAGACCCTTTTGGAGGATGTCTGTGTCAGCCGGAGAGTCAGTTATAGCCCCTAGTTTGCAGTCGTCTGCGAACTTGGTCAGCCATAGTCCTCCTGTGCTTGCCTGTACCTCTGAGAAGTATATGCTGAACAGGAGGGGTCCTAGGACTGAGCCCTGGGGAACACCACTTGTAACCGGTTTAGAGATGGATCTAGCTCCTGCAACTATCACCATGTGGGTTCTGTCCATAAGCCAGTTGGCAATCCATCTTGTGACATAGGGGTTTATGTTCAGGCTGGTGAGCTTGTCTATAATACCAGAATGGGGAATGGTATTGAAGGCCTTAGCGAGGCAGTATGACCTGGAAGACCTTTCCCTCCTTCACTAGTATTCCTCAACCTCCTGCAGAACAACTTACTCATTTTCCATGGGTATTGCAGGGTCTGCTGGACCAGGGTACCATTCAACTGGTTCCACAGACTGAGAAGGGTTTCGGTTTCTATTCCAGGATATTTCCAGTCCCCAGGAAAGAGTAGTCTTGGAGACCTGTCCAGGATCTTTCTTTTCTGAAAATCTTTTCCATAGTGCCTTCCTTATGAATGCTCTCTCTCTTCAGGCTCTGTTTCCTTTGTTGCTTCCCCAGGCCTTTCTGGTGTCCTTGGTCCTGAAGGATGCCTGCCTTCATATTTCTATCCACCCTCTATTCAGGAAATATTTGCATTTATCTGTTTCTTCCTCTCATTTTCAGTTCTGTGCTTTGTTCTTTGAGCTGTTGATAGCCCCAAGGGTGTTCACCAAATATCTAGCCCCTGTAGTCGCCTTTTGTAGACTTCACGGTATTCAAATATTTCCTTATCTGAATGAACTCTTGATTCAGGCACTATCCCAATTCAAGCCGGTGCAGGATCTTCATTTTATCCAGCTTCTCTTGCATAGTCTGGGGTTCACTGTTAACCTTCACAAGTCAATGTTGACTCCATCTCCTGATCATGTTTTCCTAGGCTGCAGGTTCCAGACTGTTCTAATGTTGGCATCTCTTCCTGCTTCCAAGGTGTTGCTCCTCACAACTTATTTTCTTTCCTGCTTTCCCTTTTCTCTCTTCCGGCCTGGGAGTTTCTTGGGGCTCTGTGATTCATGGCCTCTACCATTCCCATGTTTCCCTTGGCCAAGTTTTATATGAGGAAGTTTCAGTGGTACTTAAAATCAGTGTGGCTTCAACACCTCCACCTGCTAGGCCATCTGGTTCCTTTGCTTCCTTGTCTCAGAATGGAATTTGACTGGTGGATTCAGCAGCTATCTCTCAATCCAGGTGTTCCTTTCCACCCTCCTCAGCCATCTCAGGAACTCTTCATGGATGCATCAGAGCTGGGGTGGGGACCACTTCAGGCACCCTGAAGCTGCATGACATTTGATCCCCTCAGCAGAGGGCAGATCACATCATCATCAAGGAAATGTAGGCTCTCATTCTGGCACTTCAAGTATTCCATGTGCTGTGGGTCCTGGGTCCCTTGAAGGATTATGCAGATAATACCACAGCCATGTGATACATCAACAAACAAGGAGGCACAAGGTCTTACCTTCTTTGCAGCTTAGCCCTTCAAGCATTGGAAGTAGGCATCAATTTGCAGGTGACTCCACAGGCATTTTACATACCTTTAGAGTGAGATCTTGTGAGAGATTTTTTCAGCAGGTTCAAGACACAGCCTCACAAATAAATGCTTCACAAGGATATGTTTCTGGATATAGTTTATTGGTGGGGTATTCCTCAATTAGATCTCTTTGCCTGCACTCTGAGCAGGCAACTCCCTCAGTTCTGTTCCACAGTCCCAAGTCCTTTGGCTTGGAAAGTAGATGTCATGCCTTTCTTTTGGAATAGGTTGTTCCTGTATGCCTTTCCTTCCCTTCCTCTTCTTCCAAAGGTCCTTCACAAAATTGAGAAGGACTCTCTATAAATCTTGTTGGGGACTCCCTTTTGACCCAGAGAGCACTGATTCCTCCTCTTATTCCATTTGGTCAGGGGAAATCATCACAAGTTACCACACCACATGGATCTTTTCACACGGGACAAAGGAACTCGCCTTCACCCTCATCTGTTTATTCTCTAACTGACACTTCTGGTTATAGGATTTTGATTCCTTTCTGACCCCAGTTTTATGAGGGCATGCTTAGCATCCTGCAAGAGGCCAGAAAACCCTATACCAGAAAATCATATGTGTCGAAATGGAAGAGATTTTCTATTTGGTGTCTAAAACATCTTCAGGATCCCTTTTCATTGGGGGTCCCCTTGGTTCTCTCCAACTTGTGTGAACTACTAAATGCTGGCTTGGCATATTCTTCAGTGAAAGCCCACTGGTCAGCCATTTCTGCCTGTCTGCCACATACTCCCAATTTGGCCTCTAGGTTTCAGTTCAAGCAGTTTCTTAAAAGTGTCCTTCATAGTAATCCCCCAAGAAAGCACATTTCTTCTTCTTGGGATCTTAATTTTGTTCTTGAAATATTGACTCAGGCTCCTTTTGAGCTTACTGCCTCTTCTTCTTCTTTGCAACATTATTCCTAGAAGACTATTTTATTTGTTGTATTAACCTCTGCCAGAAAGGTATCTTAGCTCCAGGCCTTGATAGCGATCCCTCCTTTTTTGTTTTTTTCAGAGAGGCAGGATGCCTCTGTATATAAATCCTGTCCCTT
This sequence comes from Protopterus annectens, assembly GCF_019279795.1. Taxonomy (NCBI): domain Eukaryota; kingdom Metazoa; phylum Chordata; order Ceratodontiformes; family Protopteridae; genus Protopterus; species Protopterus annectens. The sequence continues at coordinate 449,793,373 of NC_056749.1, read as the reverse complement.
AATCAGTCTGTCCAGCTTCCTTCTTTTTTCCCTTCTCCACAATTGGCTAGTAAGAAGGTTCTTCATACCTTGGATTTACAAAGAAAGCTCAGATATTATTTAGACAAAACAAAAGCCTTTCATAAATCTGATCAGATTTTTGTTTCTTTTCATGCCAACACTTTGGGTTTGTCAGTTTCTAAGCAAACCATCTCCTCCTGGATTTCCAAGGCCATTTCTTTTTGCTATTCTTTTCATGGGAAGCAGTTGTCTGCTTCCATTAGGTCTCATTTAATTATTGCAGTGGCTTCCTCAGGGACTTTCTTCAAGATCATGGATACCAACTCCATTGTCAAAGCTGCCACTTGGCCTTTGGTTCACAGATATTGCCAATATCCTGGCAGATCGATTTAGTGCCAACTTCACCCCCCCTCTCACCCCCTAAATGGCCCATCTCAATACTGGAAGATTGCCAAATTCCGGTAATAATGGCCACACAGGTAAAAAACGCACTCTCCAAAGCTAAGAATACAGCATCCATGAGACCAGATGATATCCTGGGCTGTGTACTACATGAACTATAAAATGAACTGGCACCTCACCTAAGTGTCATGTTTAATCATACCCTCACCTCAGGCTTCATGCCCACTGAGTGGCATACAGCCACAGTTATCTCACTCCACAAAGGGTGATCCACCTTGGATCCTGGGAACTACTGCCCCATCAGTCTGATGAGCCTGATCTGCAAGGCCATATAACGTATTATCATGAAACTTATAAGCAAAGACATTGGCAACCTTAAAACACTGGACCCCACCCAGTTTGGATTCGTGAAGGGCCGATCTTGTCCCCTGAACCTTATTGACTTCTTTGAATCAGTCTCCAGAGCCGTGGACAATGGTAAGGCAGTCCACACAGCCTATCTGGACCTCGCCAAGGCCTTTGACACCATCCCCCACTCTGGAATCATAGATAAACTTACTATGCTGGGCATTAATCTCTACGTCACTCAATGGGTTGCCAACTGGCTTACTGACAGAACCCATACTGTAAAAGTAGCTGACTCCAAATCCAGCTCCAGACAAGTGACAAGTGGAGTACCTCAGGGTTCAGTCCTGGGACCTCTCTTGTTTGGCATCTACTTCTCTGAAGTACAGGCCAACACTAAGGGACTCTGGCTAACAAAGTTCGCAGATGACTGCAAACTGGGAGCCATTATTGAATCCCCAGATGCTGTGGATACTCTACAAAAGGGCCTTACAGAAACAGATGCTTGGTGCCAGAGCCATGGGCTCAATGCCAAGAAATGTATAGTTATCCCCTTTGGGAAAAAACATGCACCCTTGAATTATCACATAGGTGGCAGTACACTAAACACCGAATGTGTGATAAGAGACTTAGGGACACAGGTGGACAGTGGTCTCACCTTCAATAACCACATCGCCACAACAGTCAGGAAATCCTTCTATGTGGCACACCTCATCACTAAGGGCTTTTCATCCAGAAAAAAGGAGGTCATTGTCCCACTGTACTCATCCCTCATTAGACCCATTATATAATACAATGCCCCATTTGGTATGTACCTCTCAAGACATCTGCAACAACTGGAAAGGCCGCAGAAATACCTCACTAAAAGAATCACAGGTCTAAAGTAGATGCCCTATGCTGACCGCCTTAAAAAACTCCAGCTATACTCTGTCACATATCGTCTACTCCGAGGCGATCTCTGCTTAACATACAAGGCCATGTCAAACCCAGAGCTGTTGGACATGCTACACTTAAAGAAATCCCAATCCCTCAGAGCCACATACTCCAGGGATCTATATCTTGTCATTACAATAAACAAAACATGCTGGAGGGATAGGTTCCTGACCCAGAGACTCCTCAGAATAAACTGCCCATACATGTCAAGCAGAGTGCCTCTTTGGCACTCTTCAAAAGGAACCTTGATGATTGGATGGGAGATCACGTCAGTCGCCCTGCTAGACAGGGGTCCAGGGAAGTAAATAGTGTGGGAAGAAATAGCCATGGAATTGTTATAGCTAGGCTTGTATAGGTCCTAGGGCTGATAGCCTAGTACCAACCTATGAACCTATGAACATTCACTGGACAATACAAATTGGATGTCATTTCTTGAGCCAGGGCAGGTTTTGCCAAGGCCATCGTGCATGGGATTGTGGAGGGCTTCTCCTTGCCTTCCTCCTCCCTGCCATCACTGTAGCTTTTGTGCTCTCCTGGAGGTATATGGACATTGTAACAGTAATATGGAGGGACATAGTACACTTGTGTAAAATGTTACCATAGCAGTAGATGCCCTTCTTTTCACTGTTGCAGTATTCACTTGCTCCCTCCTACTACCTTGTCTCTTCTGTTTTCATGCGTTGTATTTTTGTTCTGGCTGAGACGTATTTCTTCTCTCCCTTCCTTTTTCTGGGGGTATATATCCTCCTTTCCACAGGGGGTCCTAGTTTCTCATGGGCCACTTCAGTTTTGAGTTGGGAGTGTACATATTTCACTTTTATGCCCTTCACCTGTGCTGGGAGTATACATCTGATGTACAATGTTCCTTAGGTAATAAAGGCTTTGGCATACTAACCAGACATCAGGCTGCCCTTGGCAGGCTATCCTTATTGTAAGGAATGCTGCAACAGTGAAAAGAGGGTCATCTACTATTATGGTAAGATTGTACACAACTGTACTATCTTTGAAGGAATAGGTCAAAGAGGGTTGGCTCTGTCACAGATTGAAAGGATGGACACCAATGTCTATGAAGGAGCCTATAGGAGACGGAGTACAGAAAGGCATATATCAGTCTATACTGATAACTGTGATTTTTGATACCACTGATCTTTTTACTTATGAAACTCTGGGGTCTGTCAAGTTGAGCTATACGTTCAGACAAATACATGCCAAAAGATACATTGTATTCAACAATGGGCCTGATGAGATACTAGTAAATGTGAATTAAGACTTCTTTTGATATAGTGGTGATGCCTTTGGAAATGAGATGAGTCAAACAGAAGGCTTTCCAAACTGCTGTGAAGACATGACAGTTGAATGGTAAAGGAATTAGCAACAAGACTACCTAGATCCCTTACAGCATTGTCTGATTGGAGGGGCATATCATCTATATAATATGTGGAAATGTTTTGCCAACCAAAATGAACTATGCTACATTTTTCACATTTAATTTGAGAATATTATCCTTGGACCATTTGTCAACATTAAACTTAAAATGTTTATGCTTTTGTCTATGTGCTGTATGCTTGGCTGCACTATGGATACTGAGTGCTAGTTCTGGAAGCTAAATGAGAAGATCGGATTACACATTTTCTAATATCAAATGCCCCTTGGGCAGTACAGCAACAGAGGAAACCTAATTCCGCAACTGCCCAGTACCAAATGTTTCCGCCTTCTGACCGCTTTCCTAGCTACCACACGGAGCCCCTGTAAGAGTGTCAGCATCCCTCTCCAGGAAGAAGAGACAACTGAGTTATTCAGTCCTTCCAACCCAGCTAATTATCCATACAGCTGAGGCACTATTGGGCTTCATCCTTGATGCCGCAAATTTGCACTTGAAAACTGTGTGACTGAGCAAATCACTTAAGTAGACAGTGCTCCTTAGATGCCTCTGAAAAAAAGATACTTGTGGCCTGAGGGAATACCTGATTACCAAAAAAGTTGGTAACCATTTGAAATGTTGGGAATTGCTAGAGTAAGTCCTGAAACATGGAGGCTGAGTGGCTAAAAGATCGGACTTGTGTATACTAAAAAAAAGTTTTAAGAAGAGCAATTTTCAAGATTCACTCTTCTCCTGTGTTTTCAGTCTTTTCTGAGTTTTTCGGCACTCTGCATTTCAAGTGACAACATTTCCATAGGAGCTAAAAAGATACTAGAATTTCCGTTTTAGAGAAACGAATGAGAATAACACATCTGGTTCATGAGAATTCATTTGGTAGTAGTATTGTCTGCAGCTTGTATTCAACATGGATGTTCAAGTATTTAATTACTGATACTGGTCATTGGTAAAGATAGGTTCAAAAAGGTTTTTAAAATGTGAATCATAGAGTGACTGAGTTATATGTGACCTTCAGTTTATATGAAAATGACAGGAGTAGATGCAGGGCATAACTCATTATCTCCTCTGAGATGTGGAGTGTCATACCTCTAGTAGCCTGCATGCGTCCTTACATTCCAGAACATTTAATGAAATTAAAAGGCATAAGCCAAACAAATTAAATATTTTGTGAATAATAAAGGTCATTGAGAAAGTGCAAACAGCAAAAGTTGTCTTTTCAATGAGAACAGTCAGTGCATTTGCAGTCTACAGTGCACACAAACTCAGAATGATATTTTTCTCTAATTTTCACAAACAAGCTGCCATATTTTGAAAAGTGTATAACTTATATATTGTCAGATCACTTTTGTTAGCCAGAAGAGTGGCACAGTGGATAGCATTGTCACCTCACAGCAAGAGGTACCCTGGTTCAGTTCTCAGATGCATGCACAGTTTGTATGTCCTCCCTGCGGTCACGTGGGTTTCCTCCAGGTGCTCCGGTTTCATCCCACATTCCAAAGACATGCAGTAAGTGGATTGGACACTCGAAATTGGCCATAGGTGTGAATGTGCATGCAAGTGTGTGGTGTGGAACACCTGCCACTGCAGGGCTAACCACTCAGCAGTGTAAACCTGTCACTGTTGTTGTGACACCCTGACTCCATGTGCAAAAATGGGAAAAACAGGTTGTGGATGGATGGATTTTGGTAGCCAGACATGAGCTTTCACTTGTCAGTAAGAAAGTTCTTCTCTCTGAGTGCTTGTTTGTTGACATATTTAGAGTAATAGGAACAACTGACTTAATTTTAAAACTAACAATAAAAATATCCCTGAATATGTTACAAGATGTGCAGCTTACAGGACAAATACCAGTCCCAGCTTTCTCAACATCATTTCAACTTTCATGCGATGCTATGTAATAGTTTGTAAGCCACTTGGTTTTGGAAATATTAAGTACATGTGGAAACAGTGCATACTTCATAATTATGAGTGAACAAATAGCATTAACTCTGGCATAGATATACTCTAAGTGATCATTGACAACATATTTTTCTGTCAACCAGAATGGCATTTCACATCATGCTCCTCACTAACATGTAGCTTTCTCAGTTATGAAAATATTAAAGCAAATATGAAAATATGAATTTCAAGTGAGTTTCATTAATGCTTCTACTGCAGGACATGCAAGCAATAATGCCTGACAGAGTGTGTTATTGAAGCAGAGGGCCTCTAAACCCCTTGAAGCATGTTATTTCCAAAATAACACACAGCCTGAAGGGAACCATTGCACTTAGAGAATGGGTTATCAGATCTGATGTTGTCCTTCTCATCCTGCCTCAATGCTTGGGTGCTGGATCCAACTCAGCTGCATGCACTAGACTTAGGATCCAACTCTTGAGCTCCTCCCTCTACCCATAATGCCCCAGTAACAAACAATATCTCATATCTCATTTGCCGCCATCCAGCATAGATGCAGATCTTTCTCAGGAGCTTTGTTTGGTTTCTTAAATTATTTGCGAGTAGCAAATATTTTAGAAAACTTCTTAAAACATTTTCCCTAACTTTTTTTTATTAATCCTCCCTCTCCCTATTGTTGAATTTTCAGTTGTTTCCTCTGTTAGGTCCATTACTTTCATTTTCTACCTTTTGGTAATCTCTGTCATATCATTGCTGGTGCCTGATCTTTCCTTTTCTATTTTCTTTTACCCTTTACAGGGTACTCTCTTTGCCATACAAAGGAGTCCCTATTGATACTATGGTTGTAGCAGCAGCCACAAAGAAGGAACTAGAAGAGCAGTGTTCCTCTGTACAGCTTCCTAATAGACAGCCCAGGGCATTGGACAGGTTTGAGAAGTGCATATTTGCTTCAGCGACCTTTGCCTTGAGGTCTCTGAATTATTTACTGCACTTCACATGATTACAAAGGGATTTGACCAAGGAACTCTTAAAATCCCTCTCATAGTCCATGTCTGTAGAGGACTAAAAGAGGTCCTCTTCACAGCTAGCCACTCTTTTGTTCATTTCCAGTGCATCCATGAGGTTAATAGCCCATGCTCCAGAGGGTACCTCAGGGGCGGCCGGTTCAGGCATAGCCATTAGGAGATTAATGCGACTTTGTGGAGCCTTTCACATCTTCTTTCATCTATGCTCCCTTTGATGGACTGTCTCTGTTTGGCCCTTCTGTAAAAATAATGCTTTCTCTAGTGTACAGGATGGAAAGACCATGTCTGCCATAGGGATATGTTTTTCTACCCCTCAATGATCCTTTTCCTGAAATCAAAGAGGAAGTAAGAAAATGTGGTTCCATAAATCCTGGGGACCTTTCCCGGATTTATGCAGGACAACTCCAGAAGCAGAAGGGGGAATTCAAATGGAAGATGCCATCCTCGCAGCAAGGCAGGCCCACAAAACCAGGGTTTCAGAGATTCTTTTTCGGGCAGACCCTTTCAGGGCTCCTGAAAGGTTGCCCGACTGCCCACCTCTGGAGGCAGTTGGAGGGTTCTTGTCTTTGCAGCCAGATGCCTGGATTTCTATAAGAAAAGATTTTTGGGTGCTGAAAATAATATCCAGAGGGTATTTCATACCATTTTCCAGATTCCCCAAACAAAAGAAAAATGTTTCCCAACTTCCCACCCAGTCAGAGATAAGCTGCATCTCAGGACATTCAAAAACTGGTAGACAAAAGAGTCACACAGGAGGTCCCACCAGACCAAACAGGATTCAGGACTTACTAAAGGTTTTTTAGTGCCAAAAAAGACAGGGGACCTGAGACCAATTTCAGATCTAAGCAACCTGAACCAATTTGTGAAGAAGTCAACGTTCTGAATGGTCATGGTTCAGTCCACTCTGCCTTTTTTATGCAAAGATGAATGGATGCACTCAGTTGATCTTCAGGATGTGTGCTCTCCATTAAGATGAACATATGATCCCGAAGATTTCTGTAGTTTTTCAGTTCAGAGCCCCACCACTTTGGTCTCACCACAGCCTCCAGGGTGTTTACCAAATGCATAGCAGTGGTGGCAGCTCACCTGAGACTGCTGGAATTCTTGAGGGTTTCCATATCTAGATGACTGGCTTCTCACCACCCTAACCAGGCATCTCTTTAAACAGTCCAGGGACTATTTGCTCCAACTTTGCCAGAGACGTAGGCATTTCAGTCAACATCTCCAAATCTCATCTACAACCTGTATAGACCCTGGAGTTCAAAGTGGCCCTGTTGAACACAGTAAGCCAGATTGCCTCCCTTCCTATACATTGTGTAGATGCAGTCAAGATTCAGGTACAGCAAATTCTTGTTAACCCTTTTCCTCCAGGCTCTGTGTTTGATGGCTGCTGCCATAACCTTAGTTCCTATGGCCATTTCCATATGCGTGTTTTCCAATGGACTTTTGCTGTTCAGTGGTCTATTCTGCATGGGTCTATATCAGAAGATTGAAAGAAAATAACAGCGAACGGCAAAGCATCGAAAAGACTGGTTCTCAAACTTGCTGCCCCCCCACTAAATATATATACCAACTCCGAGATCGCACTAATTGCAGTGAGGAAAGGGCAAGTATTCTAATCTTCACTGCACCACGATCTCACAAACGGCACTTCAAGGTCCAGTCTTTTCGATGTTCTGCCGTTTGCTGTTATTTCCATTTGGTCTTCTGATATAAACCCATTCTGCATCACCCTCTGTCCTTCCCAGTTAAACTGACTCGAGTATGCAAGAATCATCTTTGTTGGTGGATTCAATTGGATGAAGTTTATCTAGGCCATCTCTTTATTCTGTCTCCTCCAGTAGTCACAGTAACTACAGATGCCTCCCAACTGGGGTGGGGGAGCATTTCTTGGGCTGGACCGTCCAAGGCATGTGGTTCACCCATGAGACCAATTGTCATATCAGTGTTCTAGAGATGAGAGCAGTCCTACTAGCATTGCAGGCCTTTCAAGATGTTCTCCCTCTAGGGACTATTGCAATACAAACCAACAACATGTCTGTGGTCAGGTACATCAATATATGGCGGTAACCTGATTTTATCCTCTTTTTCGAGAGACAATGAGAATGTGGCAGTGGACAATCTCCTCTGTCCGCTTTCTTATGGCAATGTACATACCAGGGAAATCCAAGGTACTAGTGCACAAACTCAGCAGGCCCATTTTGATGCTTCACAAGTAATCTCTCAATCAATCAGTGGCAGAGAAGATTTTCTCTCTTTGGGGCCAACCTTGCTGTAATCTCTTTGCATTTCCCCACAACAACACATGCAACAGGTTCTTTGCCCTAATTTCCCCTTGTGGGAGTCACTGAGAGATGTTGTAGTCCACTTTGGTCCTCCAGTCTTCCTTATGCTTATCCAACCATTACCTCTGATTCCCAAATTCTTACAGAAAGCGTTTTGGTTGAAGAGCTCAGTTATCCTCAATGCCACCTTTTGGCCTCACCAAGTGTGGTTCCCTTTCCTTTGCTCTCCTCCTTGATATCCTCCATGGATAATGGATTCATGTCCAGATCTTCTCTCCCATCACTGTGGAATGAAGCATCCCAATATTCCAGGCCTCAAACTAACTGCATGGTTTCTCCAGTTCCACTGATAGACAGCCCAGGCTTTCCTCTTCAGTTTGACAAATACTTCTGTCTTCCCAGAAAAATTATACAAGGAAGATCTACCAGAGTAAATGGAAACATTTTCAATTTGGGCTCTTTAGAATAAAATTTACCCTTTCATTGCTCCTATACCTTTGGTTCAGGAATATTTAGCATCTATTTTTCAGGAGGATTCTAGTTTTTCTACAGTTAAAGCATAATTAGTAGCCATTTCTAATTTTCACTCAGGAGAAAAAGCTTCCTCTTTAGCTTCTTCCAAATTGTGAAAGCCCTTTTAAAAGGCATCTTCTTACTTAGACCTTCTGTGAAAGATCTGTCTCCCTCCTTAGGATCTAACAGTTGTACTTCAAAGATTGACCCAACAACAATTTGAACCATCAGCCACATCTTTTTTAACATTTTTGTCTTGGAAAACAGCATTCCCAGTAGCTATTACTTCTGTGAGGAGAATTTCTGAATTCCTTGTGCTAGCTTCCAAATCCCCTTACATTGCTTTTCACAAAGACAGTTTCTTTACAAACCAACTCATCCTTCTTAGCAAAAGCAGCGTCTGAATTGAATATCAATCAAACAATTAATTTGCCTGTTTTCTTCCCTCATTTTGAAATGAGGGAGAGTACATGCTACTTCTTTTATATGTACATAGATAACTGCATTTTCATCTACAGAGGACAAAGGATTTCAGGAAATCAGAACAGCTGTTTGTTTCTTTCTCGCCAAACAGATTTGGATCTCCAGTTTCTAAAGTTACCCTGGCCAAATGGATTTCTGATTGAATTTCTTTTGTATATACTTAGCAAAGCTTCTTCTTATCAAGACCTTCCAAAACACATTCTGCTAGTTCCATGGCAACTTTTTCACCTTCTGGTCTAGACCTTCTATAGATGATATTTGTGCAGCAGCTACTTGGTTGAATGTTTATACTTTTATTTCTCATTACAAACTAGATCTGACCTCTAGACGCAGAGCTGCTTTTGGTTTGGCATTTCTTTAGAATATCTTTCCATGAGGTCCACCCAAGAATCATGTAGCTGGGGACTCTGTCCCATACATTGAGGAAGAATGAAAAGGACAACAACAGATATTAGAGTTATGTACTCACCATAACTATGCATCTGTGTTGTCCACTTTCATTCTACCTCAACTTCCCACCCTCCTTCCCCCTACCTTTCATCTTTTGGAGTGACCTTGTGGATACTGTGGAACTTTTTGTTCCAGGTTTGAGCCCCAGCTTGCTGTTGCTTTCTTCTTCCTGCTTTATCTTAAGATCTATAAGACAGCAAACTCAATCTGACGTTTTTTTTGTGGGTCTATGTCTGGCCACTGAATGGGCTAACCATTGACTGGCTTTACAACGAACAATAAACAGCTAAAGGTCAGTCAGCAAACTTTAATTTCATCGATAGGGTAAGTAGCTAGTTGTCCAATACTTGTCCATCTTATACACAGAAGTGTTTCAAACCCCTTTTCTCCACTGTAGCATAGTCTTCTAGTTGGTATATATAGTAAGGGGGCTGTGTATAAAATGGGGAAGTGTTGGGCAGCTAGTTATTTACCTTGTTGATGTAAAGAAAGTTTTGTGATTGAACCTTCACTACTTATTGTTCACTGTTCAGCCATTCAATGGTTAGCCCATTCACTGTTTATTGTTCACTGTTCAGCCTTTCTATGGCTAGCCCACTCGATGGCTAAACATAGATCCATTATTTGTTGATTGTGGCATTAATGATAGAGGGAGAAACTCAAGAGTTGAATCCTAAGTTTAGTGCATGTGGCTGGGTTTGATCTGAAGTTGGATCTGGTACCCATACATTGAGGAAGAATAAAAGTGGACAACACAGATGCATTCTTATGGTGAGTACATAATTTTAATTTAAATTGGTTTGTATTTTTATTAATATACATATTTTTATATAATTTTAATGTAAAATAGTTCCTCCATCTAATGTTTCAAACTTGCTATACTAAACGTAATTGCTGTTTGAGGACATATTTTGCATCCACAATATAAGTTATGTAAGTATGTGAAGTCTACACACACACACACACACACACACACACACACACACACACACACACACACACACACACACACACACACACACTTAGAAGCACATACTGACAGACCCACCAACATATACATAGAAACACACACACATTCAGAAGCATCGACAGGCAGTTATTTAATTCAGCTGTATTTATTTTAACTGTATTTGCTTTAATATTGCTACACACTCAATGGTGATAGCTTGCACCATATTTAAAGTATTTTTTATTTCTGTTTTAACTGTTTTTTCTGCAGAAAACCAAAAAACGTTCTAAGCTTTTTTCCCACCTTTCCTGTTACTAGATTAGTCCAGATACAGATTTGCTGTATCTAGGATTATTTTGTAGGTTTCTGAGTTCCCCAGACCTTTCTGTGCGAGAAGGAAGCCTTTCAGCTTATCAGTGGGAGTGGTAAGCACTAGGTAGCCCATTTACCACAAGAGGAGTGGTTTCTGGCTCTGAAATTGTAGTTTATTGGCCGTTTGGGCAGTTTTTTTATCCCTTACAACTTTTTGGTTTAAAAGCCCGTGTATGCGTGGGTTTGTGCACCGCGCAGCACTGCTAAGCTGGGGTGAACTATTACCAGTGCCAGAAAGTCTGCTCTTCAATTTTTTCCCTTAGATATTGCTAGTTCTCTTCTCACTTGCACTTTAATTAGCTTATTCACCTAGCGCTTCATCAGGCTTTTTGTAGCAATTATTGTAGCACACATAAGTGCTATCAGCACTAGATGTCCTATAAGGAAACAGCTCCAGTACATAGTAATAATGACCATCCCTCCTGGAATGTCTAAAGGACAGTTCCCTGTGCTTTCTCCTATTAATGTGGTGAATTTGGGCATTCTGAGGCAGTGTACCAACTGCCTCATATACACAGACAACCCTCTCCTCTTACCTCCCAACAATCAGACTTGTTAGAGATGCACTTATATCTCCAAATTAGAAGCCATGCACTCTCCATTCAAGACCAGAATAGCTGGTCAAGAGGAGAAGGTAAACACCTGCACCACACCACATGGAACATATAGACCTCCAGAACACACACAATCACAGCCCTCACATAAAAACACAAACCACACACCCACCTTCGCAGAGGCTTTCAGTAGAAATCTACCCAAACAGCAGAAACCTCCAAAGCAGAAATGCACTCAACCACCACAACACAGCACAAACCACAAGACACATCACTCACTTACACAGTGTGCCCCTCAACCTAAGCCCCTAAGGCAAAACAGCTTGCTCATTGCCCAATACAATAATCATAGGTGACTCAATAGTAAGGCACACTGATGTCCCACTCACTATGCTGAATAAGGAGAAGGTAGCAGTCAGCTATCAGCTGCCAGAATCTGACACATAACACATGCACTCAGGTCACTCCACAACAGGTACAAGTATGACTCTATCATTGCCCATGGGGGTGTGAATGACCTGAGATGCATCTCCCTGGACTACATGAAAAGAGACATGGTGGAGCTCTCAGATTATGTGGCCCAGGCAGGTATGACCTTAACCCTGAGCAGCATCCTACTGTCATCGAGAATGATACCACAGTACAAACAGAAAATTATTGACTTCAACAATTGCCTAAGTTTCTGGTGTCTTTCTAAGGGGATCCAGTATCTGTCTACTTGGGATGACATGATTGACAGACCTCAATACTTTGCCAGAGATGGCTTGCATCTTTCACCCCTGGGTTTCTGGGTACTGGGTAAGATTCTCGCCACCCCTATAGTGCTTTTTCATGCGATGTTCCAAAGACCAAATTACCATCATAATAGCTATAAATAAATGCAATCTGAGGGTCACACTGCTCAATGCTAGAAGTCTAATTCTCAAGATGCACTTGCTCAAAGCACTCCTCAAATGGACATCGACATTTGTGCTGTAATGGAGACCTGGTTTAAAGCAGCAGAAAGCATCCCTGCACTACTAGGCTATAACTCATTCCACGCCTTTCAGCCCCAAAACATGGACCGAAGCTCCAAAGGTGGTGATGTCTCCATATTCATAAAAGATATGCACACCTCCAGACTAGTAGCCCAGCATAATGGATCTGAGATATTCCAGGTACAACTAACATTGGGTAAGATGGCGATTCAGGTCGTAGCCTACTATAGGTCCCCAACCATGTCCCAAGACTCTCACTCCACATTCCCACATTCCTAAGCACCCTGGAAAGTATTAAGATCCAACCCAACACTCTCATACTAGGTGACTTCAACTACTCCTCCATTAACTAGGAAAACTTCTCATGCATCAATGCACTGGCCCAACTATTCCTGGAATTCATCAATTCCAATGCCCTGGATCAGCTAATTCTTACCCCCACTAGAGGAAGCAACATCCTTGACATGGTTATTACTAACATGGGCAACTATTGCTCTACATCAATAGTTAATTCCTCTCTGGTTAGATCCAACCACAAACTAATCACCATGGAAATCCACATCTCACCCACACACCCCCGCAAAGGTATCCACCATGAAAAACTTCTCCAAAGCTGACTTTGGACTCCTAAAAACAGAGGTGGCTAACTACATGGCACCCATGCCAATGGAAAATAGATGCATGACTGCCAAATCATACATCAATGCACTGTACGAACACATACATAAATACATGGAACTAGCCATACCCAAAAGAACCAAGATGCTCTCCTCCAAAAAAGGAAGCTGATCTGGTGGTCCGCTGTCATTAATAAACTCTACAACAGAAGGAAGAAACTGTTACAGGATAAAGGTGAAGTCCCAAGACTGGAAAATTTCCCTTATTAGCTGCAACAAAAAGTTGAGATCCCTCATCAAAACCTCCAAAACCAGCTATGAAGGAGGAATAACAGCAGACACTAAAACAACCACAGAGCCTTCTATTGTTATATCAAGTATCTCCATGGCAATACCCAGATTTGCTCTGAGTTACTGCACAATGGTATCTCCTATACTGAGCCAACAGATATTGCTAAGATTCTGGCTGTCAGATTCAATGCCAACTTTACACTCCCCCCCCCCCCAAAAGGACCAGTCTCAATACTGGAAGAATGCCAGGCACCCAGTTTTACTGCAGCACAGGTTAAAACTGCATTGTCCAAGGCCAAGAATACAGCTTCCATGGCACCTGACAATATCCCTGGCTGTGTTCCACATGAATTACAAAGAGAACTGGCACCACATCTGTGTGTCCTGTTCACTTATAGCCTCACCTTCGGCTTTGTCCCTACCAAGTAGCGCACTGCTACAGTCATCCCTCTCCATAAAGGAAGAGTGACTACAGACCCTGAAAATTATCGTCCCATTAGCCCAATGAGTCTGATATGTAAGGCTATGGAGTGCATCATCATGGACTTAATTAACAAGGATATAGGGAATCTCCAAACTCTAGATCCCAATGCAATTTGGTTTTGTGAAAGGTAGATCATGCCTGCTCAATCTGGTTGACTTCTTTGAATCATTCACCAGAACTGTGGATGAGGGTAAGGCAGTTCATACAGCCTACCTCAATCTGGCCAAGGCCTTTGATACCATTCCCCACTCAGGAATTATTAATAAACACACCACACTAGGCATCAACCCCTATATTGTTAGGTGGGTTGCAAATTGACTCACAGATAGAACCCACAGTGTGAAAGTAATGGACTCCAAGTCAGACTGCTGACCAGTCACAAGTGGAGTCCCACAGGGATTGGTCCTGGGTCTTCTCCTTTTTGACATCTACTTCTCAGAAGTCCAGGCTAACATGGAGGGACTCTAGCTGATCATGTTCGCAATGACTGGTGTTGAAACCACGGTCTTAAGCTTAGTGCCAAAAAATGTGTCATCATCCCCTTTGGGAAAAACTCATTTCCTGCTAATTACCCCATCGATGGGAGCCCACAGAACACTGAAGGTATTATAAGAGATCGAGGGACACAGGTTGACAGCACCCTCTCCTTTGACCACCACATTGCCACTGTGGTCAGAAAGTTCTTCTATGTGGTACTTCACATTACCAAGGGTTTTGCATCCAGGAAGAAAGAAGTCATCATTTCTCTCTACTCTTCCCTCATTAGACTAATCATAGAGTATAATGCCCATTTGGCATGTACCTCACTAGACACCTGCAACAGTTGGAGAGGCCGCAAAAGTACCTCATGAAGAGGATCCTAGGCCTTAAACACATGTCCAGCATGGACAGACTCAAAAAACTCCAGCTATTCTCTGTCTCATATCGTCTACTAAGAGGCGATCTCTGCTTGACTTACAAAGCCATGTCTGATCCAGCTCTATTAGACATTCTACAGCTAAAGAAATCCCAATCCCTCAGTACCACATGCTCAGGAGACTTCAACCTCATTACCACAATCAACAGAACATGCTGGAGGGACAGGTTCATAACCCAGAAACTAGCCATGCTCTTGAATAGACTTCCCATACATGGAAAGTTCACCCCAGGGATCACTCCACTGGCTCTGCTTGATAGAGGCACTGGTAACTATTGTTGGGCGGCACAATGCCAGGGCACTTCTATGGGCTAGGCTTGTAAAGGCTCCAGGGCCATTAGCCTAGTACACACCTATGAACCTATATATATATATATATATATATATATATATATATATATATATATATATATAAACACACATACATACACTCAAACTCTGTGCACTTAATATGCACCTTGTTGAGGAAATAAATCAGGATTCGTCTGATGTCTCTCTATGAGAAAATTAAAAAAAATAATGCATTGTATAGAAATCTTGGTCCAAACCTCCCCCCTTTTGCTCTCGATGATTTATTTTTTAATTGTGTTCTTTTCATTGAATTATTTGGCAAAATCTGATTTTTTAAAGTCAGTAATGTCAGAGATTAAGATTTTTGCAATATTTACTAATTAAAAGCTCCCTTCTAATAGTCTGTCTGTTGTAGACAGAGGTGTCTCACTTACTGAAGCAAACATGTACATGTACGCATACACGCGGATACACACACACACACACACACACACGCTTTTATTTCTTCACTTAATCTTTTAATTTTATAATCGCTGAACAAACATTTGCAGCTGTTTGCTTCTTCCCTATCCAAGAAGCATAGGACTCATTTTTCATTGGACATTACCTTTACAATAACACCTGCTGGAGAATGCTCATTCTCAAATCAGAGTGGCAATGTACACTTCAACCATTCTCTAATATAGAACTTAGTGCTATTTTTATTTATTTATTTTTGTTTTTACTTTCACCTTGCTGTTTTGAATAATGGTTAGTCACTTAGCTAAGGAAGCCAGCCCTAAAAAATGTCTGGCTGCCATTAGTTACAATGGAGTTGACTAAAAGCATACAAAGTTGCTATAGACTTGAATGAGTTTAGGTGGAGTTCAAAAAGAGCTATCTAATATGATTGTTCAGAAATAATAAATTCCTAAGTATTTTGCACCTGTGGAATTAATGCACAGAATGATGCCTCCTTCTATAGTGCTGTGCATCCAATAAGAAATAATGCTGCACAGGTGTCTGTGCATTTTTGCACACACTCATGTATATGTTTCCTCTGATAGACTGCCATCCTATCTGCTTACTGTAATTTGAAAAATATTCATATTGTTATTTATTTTTGGATTAGTTTGAGTAATAAATTATTGAATTAATTAAACAGTTAGTGCATCCATCTGATCTGGAAAATTTTATTAAATTTCTATTTGAAGTGTTTTTATTTCCAGTGTTTATCATTAAATATTGTTCAACATAAAACAAAACCTTTCTAATGTTTTGTTAAATTAATTATTGTGTGTATTACAGTGTTGTGTTTGAGACCTGCAAACTGATTTTGCTTATGTGCTTAAATCAACTTGAACTTAAAAGTCTAGACTGCCATTGTGTATTTTATCTGTCCCTTTTTTAATATTGGTAACAGTAATGTTTAGTAAAGGATGATCTACCATAGTGTTCACAAAACATGTTATGTGTACCAGACAGACTTTCAAAAATGAACGTATAACTAAATTTGAAAAAAATATTCTTGATTCAGACAACAAGATAGATGGACAACCACTAAGGACAAACTGCCTGGTTAAATACTTAGGAAAAGTAGTGGGTAATGAACCATTGTCAGATTTATTTTTGAACACCACATAACTTATTGAGCATTGTTATAGACTTTAATGAGTTTATCGTTTAAACTAGTTTCACATTTAACTGCATTGCATTTCTTTCTTTGAAAAATAAACCATAATTTCTACACCAGATATTTTTATCAAACTCTTATAAAGTAGTATTAAATTTATAGAAGCTATGACTATATAACAAAGTTTGTAGTCATGTGCATACTTTGGCACCCAATGTCCTCTTTTAACCTTGTGGAATGAACAATATCCCTAATATTAAAGGATCCAGCATTAAGCCCGTGACTATACTTACAGGATTTGATTGAAGGTCCCCTATGTAGACATATTGCATTCTTCTATTTCATTATTTGACAGACAATATAATTTTTTTATTTATAAAGTGATAATTTATCTATATATATTTAGTATGCTGAACAGTAAATTTTATGTGGAACAATAATATCTTTGTCTAGTGTTACTGTACTATCCTCAGACAATACTAAACATATACTTTTTTAAAATGTAATTACCACAAAGAGGAAAGAACAAAAATATCTAGAAAAAGACTTCTATTTTTTTGGGATATAAAAAAAAAATTCATAAACTCAATGACAAAATCACATATACTGTTTACAGTAAAATACCTTTGTTTAGTGGTGCTGTACTATCCTCAAAAGAGACACTAAGTTTAAAGAATGTGGTCAACATCTAATAAATACATATAGGTGAAAATTAAAGAGTAGTAGGTTCTTAATATCTCTTTTAATTTCTCCATTATTATTAGTATTATTATCAGCATTAGTTGGTATAGTGTGTGTGCAGAAACTTGCTTGCTTCTAATTACTAAACTCTGAAGACATGCTTCCTTTCAATACAGGGACTAATTCATTCATTTTTGTAATCATTACAAAGAAAAAAGAGCAAAATATATAAAATAATGTTTTTATACGTATTAGGAAGAAAACTTGAAGACAGACAGATAATCCACTTCACCTGTGTGCCAGGCACATTTCTTCATGGCAGGGGTGAAAATGTTGCACTTTCTGCTAGTATGAAGAAAATGTCTTGGTCACAAAATACTTTTCTCCTGTTCTAGAGTATCACATTCCTTGGCTTCCATAGGCAAGACAGCATCCTCTCCTTTACATCACAAGTGGCTAACCAGACTATGATCTACCGCAGCAGCATGGAACCCAGTCAGTTGCCTTATTTGTGTTGCTAATATTTTTTAATATATATTTGTTAATTGGGTATGCCCACTGGATACGTGTCCCTTTTTGGGGGTGACCTAGAAGCACTATCTGGTTAAATGATTTGCTCAGAGCCACAGAGCAGATAAAGGCAGAAAGAATTAAACCCATACCACTGATTACAAGAAGCATCTCAGTAAGAGTTCTTTTGCACTGCCAGACATCAGTATCTTTCAGATGTCTGTCTTATGACCTTTTTTAGTCCACCATCCATCCCAGATATTATTGAATGATTGTATGGTTCCTGTTCCACATACCCACTACTTTTGCTGTGAAAAAGTAATTTCTAATGGTTAGGATGGATTTGTATTGTTAATGTGGTGCATGTGCTGTCTTTCTTGCTCAGCTATATGCCATCTCACTATCTTGTACACTCAGATTATGTCTTCCCTTTCTCACATGTTGTTGAGATTGATTTAGTTTCCATAATGCAACTTGTTCTATACTGCCTTGTATATGCTGATAGGCTTTATTTCTATTTGTTCAGTAGGGGCTTGACCAGGGCTGTACAGAATATATCTCTAAACTATCTACAGAAAATACTGAACTTGCAAGCTAGACAACAGCCTGACATGAAATACAGAGTGGTGCCTTTTTTTTTTTTTTTTTTTTTTTTTTTTTTGGAAGAGGGGTGATGCAGCTTTAAGGCAAGTTGTACAAACCATTCAGCCTGCAGACATTAAAAATAGGAACAAAGGGACTTGGAAATTAGGAACATCCAGCCTGAAATCTGGACATTTAATTAGTATACAATTTGAATACCAAATAGCACATAAATCTTCCTGCTTATAATAGGAATGTGGCATACAACTCAGAAACATGTTTAAAAAACAGTGACAAAATGATGGAAATAATAAGCACATTATCAAAGATGCTACATAAAATCTGTAAAATGTAACCCATTCAGCCTAAAATGGCTTTGTTTGTATATTTCTAGTTCACACCATACCTCTCAACCTGAAAACATCAAAAATCTGGACAATGCCCATGAAAAATAGGTACAAATCTGTACGCTGATTAACATACAATTTGCATACATAATTACATAACCCCACCCGCCCCAATGGAATTGTGGGATACCAACTTTCAAACACAAACTGAAGAACAGACAACCAAAGTATGGCACCATAGTCCCCCTGCAGCCATTCCAATGTCCCATTACCTGGCTATTTCGCCCCATTTACCATAAACACTAATGTGTGCATACTGCTTTACTTCTACAACATCTGCCCTTGAAACTCACATTTATTAGCCTCTAGCCACCAGGTGTATTTAGTTGGGGGCATTTACAGACATACAGTTTCAGATAAATACAACGTTTCCTGTGTTTGTTTTTGTTTATTAATAGTCATAATGCTCATATAGTTCAGATTCAATTCCAAAATATTATACTGCTCAAGTAGATATGATGCTCCTAAATTATGGACTATGCCAGGAATTATTAAAGGCTTCAACTCAAAGTTGAACAATTTCAACATTTTCATTAAGTGCTTTATAAAGTTCCATTTGATTTCCTGCATAATGTGTGCTGTTTACTGACATGGCCAAGACGTCTGTTTTCATATTTGAATCAACATTATGAAACAATACTGGATCCATTCCAAAACAGGAACTAGCAACCAGAGATATATGCATTTAAAATGAAGGATAACACATTTCAGGGCACTGAAAGACAATTTAAAACCCTGGAGGATATTCAGCTTAAATTATCTAGACATACAGCAAGAAGTCAACATTTTAAATATTTAACATTTATATAAAACCAGAGAGCTTTAATATATCAGCCAGATCAGTCACCCCTCTAAGTACCATCACCAGAAGCATAAATGATACTATATTTATCCAGACTGTTTCTAATGGGTCAGCAAGGAACTGAACAAATAGCAGTTCATTTTTAACATACAGGAAATATAAATGCATGTATGTCCTAAGAATAATATGCATGTAACTTACGATTTACATGAATATTAACTGTATTTACTGTCACTTGTGATAAACTAGAATACATCTTATAAAACTGAATTTAAAACATTATGGCATCACATTATATTTAATGTTAGTTACTTCAATGCCTGTGAATCCTTACTTGCAGCCTTTGTTATAATTAAGAAGTAGTAAAACATCTTTTCTCGTTATTCATCCATAGAGAGTGATGATATCTGTGTATAGCTCATTGCTTCCAAAGCTAAACTGTTGCTTGAAACAAGTTCGTAGGAGTCTCAGAGCACCTAACATTTTTTTATTAAAATAGAATAGCGCTTTTGTCTCATCTTTAGTTTAATAGAGACTTCATCTCTATTAAACTAAAGACGAGCCAGGAGACAAAAGCACTTATCTATTTTAATAAAAAAGGTGAGTAAGCAGCTCACCTAATAACTCCAAAGTAGCAGCTATTGTTTTCTCTGTGCAGAACAGCCAAAGCTGAGCCATTTCCTATGGCCACCAAAGCATTAATCCACCAGGCACCAGTGACCTCCACTCCGTGCAAAACAGCCAAAGCATTAATCGAGCATTGAGTCCAACAACAAACACACAGCCAAAGGTCTGCAGCAGTTGCTTGTTTCATTTCCGATTCCATGCTAGAAGTTTTCAAACAGCCGGAATTTAAGCACACACAGCCAAAGCTCTGCAACAATTATTGCTTTCATTCAAACAGCCATCCAGAAAGCACATGAGCCCTTGAGCTCAATTCCAACATGCTGACAGAGCTGACGTCATCGCGTACATGATGACGTCAGCTCAAAACGACACAAAATAAAAAAAATTTGAAAAGAGCTGGTAAAAATCGATAATAAAGGGGTGCCACTCGGGAATTGTGGCACCCCATTAATTGGACACCAAAACTCAGTAAAAACTGAGTAAATCGGTATGGTTGGGAGGTCTGGTTCACACCCATTGCTCTTTATGGCATACAGACCTTTTTGGGTCTGGCTTCTTTAGCTGAACAACTTGCCAGCTAATAATAGGTAGTATTCGAAGGTGCAAGGAGTTATTAACACAGTGACACTAACATTGTAAATCTAGGATGTGTTGCAGTACAGAAATTAATCACTACTTGTCACTTACTATTCATATTTTCATCTTTGTGTTCATATATTCATAATTGAGAGCCCTATATATTATTGAGGGTTATGGTATGATATACTATTTGGGAGACAGGGAAATTCATTGTTAATGTCCATTTATGTCATACAAGACCTGAGGTATTTGCCTGTTACTGATCATGAAAATAAACAATATTTCCATATGTACATAATAATTCAAAAAACAACTGACTTACAAACTGTTGTATGACATCAGGTAAAACCTTAGATATCACTGAAGAAAGCATTCAGTGATATTTGCACTATAAGTTGCACATTTTGAGAGATACTCAGCATTACTTATATTGCTAGTTATACAATTAAGTAGATATTTTCATATTTCTGTAAATATCTCAATAAACATGTACTCATAGAGGCATTTCTTGTTGTCATGTGAAAGCTTATGTCTGGTTAAGAAAAACGTTCTAACAATATATGTCTAGGTTGTATGTTTTCCAAGATATTATGATTTGCGTGTGAGAGTTTAACAAAAAATATAATTTGGGGTTCACATGGATTGTAATATATTATACTATTTATGGTATGAATATATTGACTATTATCACTGCAAAGAATATTTCTTACTGATAACAGGGCTACTTTTCAGTTTTAATAGTGTTTACATTTATCTATCTTATGCTTTATAAGCTTATTTTCAGAAAATGTTAAGGAATGATGCAAGCTACATGTAGGCTGCTAGAGGTGAGGTATTAATCCTCAGGTAGGCCTCTCTGCCTCCTCCCTGAACAATCAACTGGCAAGATTCTGTGCCATGACTCAGTGCAAGAAGGCCAGGAAGACAAATGCCTGTTCTTTCCACTAATATACAGGGTACCTCTGAAGAGTCAGAAGGAATCCCTGAAGATCACTGTGCTGACTGGTATTTCACAGCAGGATTTTTTTAACTGAAAGGGCACATTGCGTTTATGCTCTCAACCTGGCCATGAGAAAGCAGCCAAAACCTGTATTAGTAAAGATGCAATCGTACAAGTAGAAAGAGTTGATCCTGACAAAACCGCAGAAGGGCAAAGTATTAAAAATTAGACACAATAAAGTGTGAAAAATGATTATTCACTATACATCAGGCAGAAGAGAAATAGATTTATCTCAGCAATCATGGACTGCCAAGAGGCAGGTGTGAGATTTAAGCTGCTGTATCCAGCTGTCTTTAGAATATATTTTCCTGGAGGATCAAAGTCATTTTTGATGGAGAACAGGGTAAGTAGGAAATACAAAAGTTTGTCCAACAAAAAGTGAGCCATCAGAGAGACGAGGATTTTGTTTCTCATTCTTCTAATAAAACGTATAGAGAGACTTTGACAGTGAAACTTTTTTCCAGTGTTCAAAAGGAAAATGCTTCAGAGACAGAAAAAAGCACAGGAGCTGACTAGAAGACTCAAGAGTACCTTGGACTGTCTTGAACCAGAATCTGGGATTGGGAGATGGAGATAAACAGGAAGAAGACCAGCAACATAGAAATTATTGAATAAATGTGAGACTATTAAGCATCAATCACATTTACAAAATATGGCTTTACAAGCAGAAGTGGACTTTTGTTGACTTTGTTAAACTTGTGGGGTACTGAAACCCCTATACCCCACTTCATGTGATTAATGTTTAGAAAGATACTGAAGGGAAGGGGGGAAAAGAAAAGAAAGTTACTGTAAGTAAAACATGTTTTTGTTTTTAACAGTGTTTTCATAAATCATTTCATTATATAAATTGCATGCTATATAGTGAAGCATTTTCAGTTATTTTGATATGTGATAAAGACACTAAAGTAAACAAGTGAGTCCTCCAACTTTTTTTTTTTAGTTTTAAGAAATTTAGGCATTGCAGTGTAAAAAGACAAGAAAGGCTGGACAAAAGCTTGTGGGGGGATGGGGTGTAAAAGTGCACAGATTATAATATATGTAGAGTTGATATATTTCTCTTATTTTTGCATAGGTGAATGTCTGGATTAAAGCCCTTGATGTAATCTAATAACATTTTTTATGCAAGCAAGTAAATAAGAAGATGCTGAGTGCAATGAAATGTTTTCCTTTGGCAAACAAATGTTCGGTGTAAGTTGAGAGGCTTGCTAATGAGGGCAGCTGTACATTTTGTACTTGTGTTTCCATGGAGATAAATGACTATAGAGGCAAGCAATAAAAGCCAGACCACTTTTTAAGGCTAGAGGTTAATGTTTTCTGAAGGCGTATAACTTGTTTTCCCATCTGGGAGGAGAATGGAGATAAGACAAGAAAAGGCAGCAATTAGTAGAAGTAGGAAAACTGGCTGTAACATGCATTTTAGCATGGATAACCATAATGTTATGGTAAGTAATGCCTTTGTATGCAGCTGTCAATTTGGGACAATTGCTTCTATTTAAACTTCATTATTTGAAGATGTACACAGTTTTGTGTGTTTGTTTTAAGTTAACAGGTTATGGGTGTTTTGGGGTGTTTTTTTTTTCTTTAAGGTTTTTCATTAAAACAAAAGTCTTGTAAAATGTGGCATGGGTTCAAATGTAGGTGACAAGAAGCAGCTGTATAAAAGATCAACCTGCCAAACCTTAGTAGGTGCCTGCATTACAAAAGCTGGAAATAGACATTTAGAAAAGCTGTCATATAAAGTAGATGGGAATAATAATTTCTTATCATAATAGCTACACTAAACATATTATTTTGGTTCATATGTTCATATGATGGTTGGTAGTAGGCTATCGGCCCTAGGGCCTTTACAAGCCTAGCCATAACAATTCCCTGGCTATTTCTTCCCACAATATTTACTTCCCTGGACCCCTGTCTAGCAGGGTGACTGACGTGATCAATGGGGTAAATTTCCTATCTCCCATCCAGTCATCAAGGTTCATCTTGAAGAGGGCCAAGGAAGCGCTCTGCTTGACATGTATGGGCAGTCTATTCCAGAGTATGGGGAGTCTCTGGGTCAGGAACCTATCCCTCCAGCATGTTTTGTTCATTTTGATGACAAGGTTTAGGTCCCTGGAGCATGTGGCTCTGATGGATTGGGATTTCTTTAAGTGTAGCATGCCTAACAGCTCTGGGTTTGACATGGCCTTGTATGTTAAACAGAGATCATCTCTGAGTAGACGATATGCGATAGAGTATAGCTGGAGTTTTTTTAGTCGGTCAGCATAGGGCATCTGCTTTAGGCCTGTGATTCTTTTAGTGTGGTGTTTCTGTGGCCTTTCCAGTTGTTGCAGATGTCTTGTGAGGTACATACTAAATGGGGTGTTGTACTCTATGATGGGTCTAATGAGGGATGAGTACAGTGGGACAATGACCTCCTTTTTTCTAGATATAAAGCCCTTAGTGATGAGGTGTGCCACTTAGAAGGATTTCCTGACTGTTGTGGCGATGTGGTTATCGAAGGTGAGACCATTGTCCACCTGTGTTCCTAAGTTTCTTATCACACTTTCTGTCTTTAGTGTACTGCCATCTTTGTGGTAATTCACTGGTGCATGTTTTTTCCCAAAGGGGATAACTATACACTTCTTGGCATTGAGCTTGAGACCATGGCTCTGGCACCAAGCATCTGTTTCTGTAAGGCCCTTTTGTAGAATATCCACATCATTTGGGGATTCAATAATGGCTCCCAGTTTGCTGTCATCTGCGAACTTTGTTAGCCAGAGTCCCTTAGTGTTGGCCTGTACTTCAGAGAAGTAGATGCCAAACAAGAGAGGTCCCAGGACTGAACCCTGAGGTACTCCACTTGTCACTTGTCTGGAGCTGGATTTGGAGTCAGCTACTTTTACAATGTGGGTTCTGTGAGTAAGCCAGTTGGTAACCCATCAAGTGACGTAGGGATTTATGCCCAGCTTAGTAGGTTTATCTATGATTCCAGAGTGGGGGATGGTGTCGAAGGCCTTGGTGAGGTCCAGATAGGCTGTGTGGACCACCTTACCCTTGTCCATGGCTCTGGAGACTGATTCAAAGAAGTCAATCAGGTTCAGGAGACAGGATCAGCCCTACACGAACCCAACTGTGTGGGGTCCAGTGTTTGAAGGTTGCCAATGTCATTGTTTATAAGCTCCATGATAATACGTTCCATGGCCTTGCAGATCAGGCTTGTCAGACTGATGGGACGGTAGTTCCCAGGTTCCAAGGTGGATCCCCCATTGTGGAGTGGGATAACTGTAGCTGTGTGCCAATCAGTGGGCATGAATCCTGAAATGAGGCTATGATTAAACATGACACTTAGGTGAGGTGCCAGTTCATTTTGTAGTTCATGTAGTACACAGCCCGGGATGTCATCTGGTCCCATGGATGCTGTATTCTTAGCTTTGGAGAGTGTGTTTTTTGCTGTGTGGCCGTGATTACTGGAATTTGAGTGTCTTTCGGTATTGAGATGGACCCTTTAGGGAGTGAGAGGGGGGTGACGTTGGCACTGAATCGATCTGCCAGGATATAGGCAATGTCCTTGGGATCAGTATATTTAATGCCATTCTGTTGTAGCTCAGAGCAAATCTGAGCATTGCCATTTAGATTCTTGCCACAGCTATAGAATGCCTTGTGGTTGTCTTTGGAATCTTTGGCAATTTTATTTTCTTAACTAACTTTGGAGGATTTTTATGAGGGATCTCAGTTTTTTACTGAGGTTGGTAAGGGAGTTTTTTGCATCCTGGGATTTTCCTCTTTTCTGCAACTGTTTCTTCCTTCTGTTGTATAGTTTGTTTATGACAGGGGACCACCGGATTTCCTTCCTTTTTTTGGAGGAGAGCATCTTGGTTCTATTTGGGGTGGCACAATTCATGCACGAGTGGATGTGCTCATACAGTGCTTTAGTGTAGGATTAGGCAGTCGAACTTTCAATTCCCGTCTGCATGGGTGTCATGAAGTTTGTCACTTTTGACTTGAGTAGCATGAAGTTGGCCTTGGAGAAGTTTCTTACGGATGTTTCCTTACTTGGGGGTGGGGGAGGGATGTGGATGTCAAAGGTGATTAGCTTATGGTCAGACCTAACCAATGAGGGGGTGACCACTGGTGTGGAGCATCGATTTCCCATGTTGGTAATGACCAGGTCCAGGATATTGGTGCCTCTGGTGGGACTATGGATTAGTTGATCCAGGGTGTTGGAATTTATGAATTCCAAGAACCGTTGGGCAAAGGTGTTGGTACACTAGTAGTTTTCCCAGTTAATGGCAGAGTAATTCGAAATCACCCAGTATTAGGGTGTTTGGTTGTATCTTATTATTTTCCAGTATGTTTAGAAAGGTGTAGTGAGAAACTTGGGGCATGGTGGGGAATCTGTAGCAAGCTACAATTTGGATTGCAGTCTTACCTACTGTTAGTTTCACCTGGAGAATTTCGGATGCATTGTGTTGGGCAACTAGCCTGGAGGTGTGAATATCTTTGGTGAATATGGACAGTCCTCCACCTTTAGTGTTTCGGAAAAGGTTTGATGGCCGAACAGTTTGGTAAGAGTTGTAGTCTGATATTGCAGGAGTGATCTCTGGAGCCTTGAACCAGGTCTGTTACTGCACAGATATTGATGTTCTCCATTTTTAGGAGTGCCTCGAGAGAGTGCATTTTGAGGTTTAGACTTCTAGCATTGAGTAGCATTACCTTCATATTTTGCATACTTGTACCTGTTATGGTGGTGGTTTTGTCCTTTGAGCCTTGCCTAAAAAAGGCACTATAGGGGTGGCAAGATCCTTAGCCAGTAACCTGAATCCCAGGGGCGACAGGTGCAGACCATCTCTGGCAAAGCCTCGTGGTTTGTCGATCATGTCCCAGGCAGACAGATACTGGATCCCCCTTGAATGACACCAGAAGCTTAGCCAATTGTTGAAGTCAATCATTTTGTCCTTATACTGTGGTATCATTCTGGGCAAAGGCAGGATGCTACTCAGGCCTAGGGTCATACCTGCCTGGGGCACATGATCCGAGAGCTCTTCAATGTTTCTTTTCATGTAGTCCAGGGAGGTGCATCTCAAGTCATTCACTCCAACATGGACAATGACAGAGTCGTATTTGTACTTGTTGTGGAGTGACTTGAGTGCATGTGTTATGTGGCAAATCCTGGCACCTGACAGGCAGCTGACTGTAAGTTTCTCCTTGTTCATCTTGGTGAGTGGGACATCAGTGTGCCTGACTATTGAGTCACCTATGACTAAAGTGTTGGGTACATTGTCTTGCCTTAGGGCCTGTTGTTGGGTGGCACACTGGTGTTGTGAGTTATGTGATACTTTGGTGTGATTTATGTTTTTTTGCGTTTCAGCTTCAGAGGTCCTTGTTGCTTGGGCAGGTTAATGTTAAGGGCCTTCGCATATTTGGGTTTAGTGTTGCTATGTGTTGGTGTTGGTGGTGCGGGTTTTGAAGGGCTATGTGTTGCTTGAGGTGTAGTGTGGATGTTAACCTTCTCCTCTTGATTGTTTAGCACAATCTTGGCTGGAGAGAGCTTTGCTTCCAGTTTGGCTATGTAAGTGCATCTCTCACAGGTTGTAGTGCTGGGTGGTAGGAGGAGAGGGTTGTCTGCCCCAGTATGCCCAGATTCACCAGGTGGACAGGGGAAATCACCGGAAACTAACCCTTGGACATGCCTGGTTAGGTGCTTTATTTATTTTTTTTGTACAGTACAAGAGCTGTTTTCCCTTACCTTGGCAAGGTCTTTTGCAATTGTAGGCTGTTTAGTGCCTACGATTCATTTCTCCTTATTAACAAGGAGAGTTGAGTACTTGTATCAGTTAAGGCTTCCTAGTGCTTTCCAGCATGTTTTAGAGCATATGCTAGTCACAGGGACTCCAACGAGAAAGAGTCAGGAATCAATGCACTCTGCTCCTACTCTCACCAGGATCAGAATATAAGCACATATTTCAAGCTGTCACCTGTAAAGCAGTTACTAAGCTTTCTGGTGATCAGCAGTCTCCAGGATATAATGTAACTGCACTCCTTCTCTCACCAGGAGAAAACAGAAGCACTAATCCCAAGATGACTACTGAGAGGCAGAATGTGGGCTCTCCAATAACTGGTTCTCTTGCAATAGATGCTTTTAGTTAAGATGAAAATAAATGGTTTATCCTAAACCCTGCATTGTGCTCTAGAGGAATTAGATGTGAAAGTAGGTAACTTAAGTTTTACCTGTCTAAAAAGTTAAGTTTTAGTTGAGAGTCACTATTTTTAAAACAGCCGGATAGAATAAAAGGGGGTGGTAACTTTTTTATTCTGGTACTATGGAATACAGCAGGGTGGCCAATAAATTTAAATAGTTGAAGGGGAATTATTTCACAAAATGATAATTTTGTGCTTACTCACACAAGCCAGTAAAAACAGAGAGGAAATAAGATATATGGTCAAATTAGCAATGATAATAATAATAATAATAATAATAATAAACTCAAAAAGTGAAGAAAAACAACAAATATGCTATAAAACTTCAAGACTATGGCTTAAAAACAGAACACAAAAGAGCCGATAATTAGTGCTTTCATCCCTTTAATGATACTGGGACTTCATCAGATGAAATATGACATACAGTGTTAGGAATATATAGGACAAAAATATAGGGGGTTACTAATAATAATTTACCAATAATGTACATCTATATAAGTTAAAATAAAACAAAAACTGCACACAAACCTACAAAGCAGAAACTTTAATATATACCAAAAACAAAAACAAAAGAAGGTAAGCGCTTTCATGACTCCAGGTCTGATGAAGCGGCCTGTGAGTCGAGAAAGTGCTTACGTTCTTTTGTTTTTGTTTTTGCTATATATTAAAGCTTCTGTTTTGTAGGTTTATATGCAGTTTTTCTTTTATTTTATTTTACATATATTTTACTGCACCTAACTGCACTCTGTACTCGTATATTTCCTCTTATTATTATACATCTATATAAGTGTTAGATATCAAAAATAATGGTATGAATAAACCAATGGTAGGAACATAAGTAATACTTATTCAGATAAGCTGTAACAATAGTTATAAAACACTGTCAATGCAAATTCTGTGTGAGTTAGCCAATAAAAATAATTAACGTCTCCATTTCAGTACACACTTAATATTTAGATTCTCATTTAGACTGGGTGGTGGGCATCAGCACCTAATCTAAACTGCCAAAGTAGTTCTGTAACTTCCAATAAGTTATTAGCATCCCTGAAAAATAAATTAACATTTTCCAATACAAGAAATTTAAATCCATTGAAATTAGGACATAGAATACTGTGTTTCGCTAAAGCATTACGAAAGTCCGAGTTCCTGATTGCAGCACAATGCTCCTTTATCGTAGAAGAAAGTTTTCTTGTAGTCTTCCTAATATAAAATGAGGAGCAAGAAAGACATGTAGCAGCATAAACTACATACGTAGATTTAAAATATAATGGCATTTAAAGTGTATGGTATAACCATTATGTTTAAATTTATAAAAAGATCCTGTGTAAATGTAGTTACAAGCCACACACGTGCCACATATAAACATTCCTGTAGTGTTAACTTCATTTGGAGATTCAGTGGATGTTAATAAAAACTGTGAATCTCTATTTTCAAATAAACTTCTAAGAGTATTAGTTTTCTTAAAAGTAAAAATGGGGTAGGTACCCAATTTGTACAAAACATTTTGACTACTAGTCAGAACATCCCAGTTGTTAATGACAATATATTTAACCACGACAACAAACCAAACACATAAACACACAAAAACATACTCAGAGGCTCTAAATAAAAATCTGCCTAAGCAGCAGAGACCTCCAAAGCAGACACCCAAGCAACCGCTACCCCAAAACAAAACACGTGCAACACATAACTCACAAAGCCAGTGTGCCGAACAGTCACAGCCCTTAAGGCTAAACAACACACCTGATACACTTGTAATAGGTGACTCTATCGTCAGGCACACTGATGTCCCGCTCACCAGGCTGAACAAGGAGAGGGTCACGGTGAGCTGCCTGTCGGGCGCTAGGATCCGCCACATAACACAAGCACTCAGGTAACTCCAAGGCAAGTACAAATATGACTCAGTCATTGTCCATGTTGGTGTGAATGACCTGAGATGCACCTCTCTGGACTACATGAAAAGAGACATAGAGGAGCTCTCTGAGCATGTAGCCCAGGCCGGTATGAACCTGACCTTGAGTAGCATCTTACCCTCACCAAGAATGATGCCACAATATGAAGACAAGATGATCAATTTCAACAATTGGCTTAAGTGTTGGTGTCATTCAAAGGGGATCCAATGCCTGTCAGCCTGGGATGACATGCTCAACAAGCCACGATGCTTCACTAGGGACGACTTGCACCTGTCACCCCTGGGCTTTCGGATATTGGCAAAGGCTCTTGCTACCCCCATAGTGCCTTTTTTAGGCAAGGCTCAAAAGACAAACCCACCTCCATGGGTATCACAAGGGATAAGAAACTAAGAGTAATGCTACTCAACGCCAGAAGTCTAAACCTCAAGATGCATGCACTCGAAACTCTCCTTAGTATGGAGAACATCGATATCTGTGCAGTAACAGAAACCTGGTTCAAGGCTCCCGAGAGCACCCCAGCACTACCAGGTTATACCTCATACCATGCTTTTCGGCCCCAAAACTTGGACCGAACCACAAAAGGAGGGGGGTATCAATATTCGTCAAAGATACCCACACCTCCAGGTTGGTGGCACAGCACGAAGCATCAGAGACTATCCATGTGCAACTAACTGTGGGTAAAACTGCCTTCCAGTTTATAGCCTGCTACAGACCACCCTTCCAAACACAGGAACCCCACTTGGCCTTCCTGAGAATACTGGAAAATATGAAGGTCTCTCCAAACACCATTATATTGGGCGACTTCAACTACCCAAACATAGACTGGGAGCATTACTCTAGCTCCAACACCCTAGCCCAAAGGTTCCTAGAATTTATAAACTCAAATGCTATGGAACAACTTGTTACCACTCCCACAAGAGGGGAAAACATACTGGACCTGATCATCACCAACATGGGGACACTATGCTCCAGACCAGAAGTGTATCCCTCACTAGTAAGATCAGACCATAAACTAATCTCACTGGATATTCAAATCCCGACCCCACCCCCTGCCCAGAAAACCACAGTGAAAAACTTCTCTAAAGCAAATTTCACACGCCTCAAAACTGAGACGAAATCCTTCAAAGCCCCCGGGCCTGTGGAAAATACGGCCCAGACCGCAGAATCCTTTATAAACGCATTCTATGAACACCTTCAGGAATGCATGGATCATGCAATCCCAAATAAAACCAAGACCCAATCCTCCAAAGGCAGACGTCCTGTCTGGTGGATCCCAGCCATAAACAAACTATACAATAGAAGGAGGAAGCTACTACATGATAGAGCAAAATCCCAAAAAGGGAAGGCATCTCTGATCAGTATTAGCAAAAAACTATGGGCACTCATAAAATCGTCTAAGGCCAGCTTCGAGAGAAAAATTGCACAGGACACTAAGTATAATCACAAGGCTTTCTTTAGTTATGTTAGGAACCTGGGTGGGAATTTCCAGATATGCTCAGAATTAGTCCAAAATGACAAAAAATACACCGAGCCCACAGACATTGCCAACATCCTAGCTGACAGGTTCAGTGCAAACTTCTTCCCCCTCTCCCCACCAAAAGGGCAAATATCTATCCCAACAGAGTGCTGCCCCCCTGACATCTCAGATGCTCAGGTAAGAGCCGCCCTCTCCAAAGCAAAAAACACAGCATCAATGGGACCAGATGGTGTTCCGGGCTGCGTCCTACATGAACTCCAAGAAGAGCTAAACCCAAACATAAAACTACTGTTCAATCTTAGCCTTACTACAGGATATGTACCCAAAGAGTGGCGTACAGCAACAGTGGTCCCTCTCCACAAAGGTGGTGCCTCAATGGATCCTGGAAACTATCGCCCATAAGCCTGACTAGCTTGGTCTGCAAAGCTATGGAAAGGATCATCATGGACCTCATAAATAAAGATATTGGGGACCTACAGATACTGGATCCTACCCAGTTTGGCTTTGTTAAGGGCAGATCCTGCCTCTTAAACCTGGTTGATTTCTTTGAAACAGTCACCAAGGCCATTGACGAGGGGAAGGTGGTCCACACAGCCTACCTGGACCTCGCAAAAGCCTTCGATACAATACCCCACTCGGGCATTATAGATAAGCTCACCAGCTTAAATATAAACCCCTATGTCACTAGATGGGTTGCAAACTGGCTCAAGGACAGAACCCACATGGTTAGAATTGCTGGAGCCATGTCATACTCCAAACCAGTTACAGGTGGCATCCCACAAGGCTCAGTCCTGGGACCTCTCTTATTTGGTATATATTTCTCGGCGGTACAGGCCAACACAGAAGGACTGTGGCTGACCAAGTTCGCAGATGACTGCAAACTGGGTGCCATAATCAACTCTCCAGCCGACACAAGCATCCTCCAAAAGGGCCTCATAGAAACAGACAACTGGTGCCAGAGCCATGGCCTCAAGCTAAACGCCAAAAGTGTATAGTCATCCCTTTGGCAAAAACAAAGTGCCACAAATTACCACATAGGTGGTAATCCATTAAGTACAGAAGAAGTCATTAGGGACCTGGGGACCCAAGTTGATAGCAATCTCTCATTTGACAACCACGTGGCCAAAGTGGTTAGAAAAACATTTTATATAGCCCACCTAATCATGAAGGGATTCACATCTAGATCAGGGAAGTCATCGTACCTCTTTACTCATCCCTCATCAGGCCCATAATTGAGTACAATGCCCCTTTTGGGATGTACCTTACCAGACACCTGCAGCAACTGGAAAGACTCCAAAAGTACCTCACCAAGAGGATCAAAGGGCTCAAACAGATGCCATATGCTGCCCGGTTAAAGAAACTCCAGCTCTACTCAGTGGCATACCGCCTGCTCAGAGGCGATCTGTGCCTGACGTATAAAGCCATGTCCAACCCAGAATTAATGGACATGCTGCACCTCAGAAAATCCAAATCCCATCGAGCTACGCTCGAGACTTGAACCTCAGCACTGAAATAAATAGGACATGCTGGAGGGGCAGATTCATAACCCAGAGGCTCCCTTCACTCTGGAATAAAATCCCAGTCCAGGTTAGGCAGAGTCCCACATTGACTCTCTTCAAGAGGAATCTTGATGAGTGGATGGGAGATCGTAGGTTTACCCCGGCTATCACTTCTGTGTCACTGTTAGACAGAGGCACAGTATACTAACCTCAAAATTAATTTAAAATGGGTGGCGAAAGCCAAACACACTCTGGCTAGGCTTATAAATGCCCTAGGGCAGATAGCCTAGTATGAACCTATGAACCTATAATGTAAGAAGAATCCCTACATATAGGAATGGGGAAACTAGTGATGCAGTCTGAGTTATTATTATTATGAGTGGCATTAGTAACAGAATCAGTAATAGTTGTATTTGTTTCATAAATATCCATAAGTATGGATTCATGCATAGCTCGATTCAAATCCCATTCATTCTCATTTACATTAGTATCAGTATTCAAGTTAAAATGTGCATCAAAGTCCGTTCTGCTTATGGTGGGTATGTGTAAAGAGCCATTGTGATTGGTAGAAATAGAAAGGCTTGTTCTGGCTAAGCTATCCTGATTGGTTTCAGAATAAACCTCAGTAAATGTAGTGTCTGTGTTGCGATGTCTCGTAATAAATCCGCACTTAATAATAGGCTGAAATTTCTGATATCTATGTGATAACACTTCTAAGTACATATAATAAAGCATATAATAAACTAAAAGGGTAGTTCCTCTCTAAAAAAAGCTAGTAAGAACTTCACATTCTATATTAAATTCTTTGTCATCACTAATAATTTGAGATAGCCTTATATATTGTCCTCTTGCAACATTTAGTTTCATATGGAAAGGATGCATACTAGTATAGTCTAAATAATTGTTTCTAAAAGTTATTTTCTATGAATATTGGAAGACCAAGTTAAAGAGTCCTTGTTGAGGGAAATCCTAGTGTCTAAAATATTAATATGTGAGCCCATACTGGATATATTAAATTTCAGGAAAGGCAGACTAGTGTATATATTATTAATGAATTCAAGTAAATCAGATTCACTACCATCCCAAATAAAAAAGCATTGTCTATATATCTGTTATATAACTGAACTTCTTTAAATCCAGGAAGTCTAACTAGTGTATTAATCTCCCATGCAGCAAGAACAAGATTAGCAAAGGCAGGGGCTACCCTCAGTCCATGGCTACTCCAGGCAGGCAACAAGAAAGACAGTGGTGTTTAAGAACACAACAGTAACTGGCTAGGAGAGTGGGAAAAATTATTTCTGCCTGACTCACAAGAGACAGAGCTGTGGTCTCTTTTCAAGTTTTAATATACAGTTAAAAGCAGAATAAAAGTAAAACACAAGGTAAAGAAAACAAATTACAATATTCAAAATAGAAAAAGGCAATAAAGTAATACAAAATATAACAAATAAAAAGCAAACTAACCTTGCCCTCACAGCAAAGTGTAGCAGAGTCTGGGTGAGCCTTTCTAGTAAAGCTCTGACATGTTTTATTTTACCCTTTAAATAGAAGGTTAAGTTCCTAGCTCCACCCCCTCAGTTCATAGATGATTAACCTTAACTGACATGTTCTGTTTTATGTGTGAGTCTTTAATTGACCTGTTCTAATTTCTGCCTGACTCACAAGAGACAGAGCTTTGGTCTCTTTTAAGTGTTAATATGCAGTTAAAAACAGAATACTAGTAAAAATAAGGTAAAGAAAACAAATCACAGTATTCAAAATAGAAAAAAGGCAATAAAGTAATACAAAATACAACAAATAAAAAGCAAACTAACCTTTCCCTCACAGCAAAGTGTAGCAGAGTCTGGGTGAGCCTTTCTAGTAAAGCTCTGAAATGTTTTATTTTACCCCTTAAATAGAAGGTTTAGTTCCTAGCTCCACCCCCTCAATTCACAGATGATTAACCTTAACTGACCTGTTCTATCTTATGTGTGAGTCTTTAATTGACCTGTTCTAATTTCTGCCTGACTCACAAGAGACAGAGCTGTGGTCTCTTTTCAAGTTTTAATATGCAGTTAAAAGCAGAATATAAGTAAAACACAAGGTAAAGAAAACAAATCACAGTATTCAAAATAGAAAAAGACAAAGTAATACAAAATGCAACAAATAAAAAGCAAACTAACCTTTCTCTCACAGCAAAGTGTAGCAGAGTCTGTGTGAATGTGAATAGCCTCTTCACAGCTATATAGGCAGAAAGGTAAGAGTACTGAATTCTATTAAGAAATGCAGAGTACAAATACCAGATATATTTGGAAAGACATGAAAATGTAAATTTGATAAAGAAAGAATTTTAGAATGGATATTCATGCAACAGAATATCAGGGACAAAGGAAAAGGGGAGTACTTATACTAATTGCTAGAGGAGCTCCAACAGTGATGGAAGAGGGAAAAAAAGTTAATAATGGAAGATTTGTGGTAGTTAGGGTTTACTAGCAAGGGAGGAAGATTACACTGGCATATATCTATATCGCACCTAAAACTGCTTTATGGAACTTAAGAAAATTTGGGGAAAATTAATCAGCTTTCAGCAGAGAATATTGCTTATAGGTAGGGACTGGAACTTGATTTGCAACAGTGAGAATGTATCAGGGGGACCTAGGAGGAAAACTATAACAGAAGAGGTTAGATTTCTGAAGAAATTTATGAAAATGTTTCATATGGAAGACATGAATTTAATAGTAGGAACTTAGAGAGAACGTATGCATTATTTCCCAAGGTACAATAAGTGGGCTAGATTAGAAAGGAG
Organism: Protopterus annectens; assembly: GCF_019279795.1. Lineage (NCBI taxonomy): Eukaryota > Metazoa > Chordata > Ceratodontiformes > Protopteridae > Protopterus > Protopterus annectens. The sequence continues at coordinate 449,757,561 of NC_056749.1, read as the reverse complement.
TTATATTTCCAAGGAACATGTGCATTTAATTGAAAGCTTCAGAAAACATGTAATAAATATTTCAGATTGTGCACCAATAACAACTAAGATAAAAATGCAGGGTAGTAAAGTAAAACTGAGACACTGGCACTTCCCCACCAATCTGTTAAAAAGAGAGGAATTTAAGGAATGGATAGTGGAAATTATTAGAGAGTTATTAGGCAAGATAGACATTTCTGTGGACATTATAGCTAATGAGCTGGATAAGATGAGATGAAAATGGAGTTTAAAATAGGGCAGAAATAAAACAAAAAGTGTTATAGTTAAGAAATAAGAATTATTTAGAGTGGTTGATAAAGGTGAAAGTATTGCAGGATAAGGGGGATCTGACAGAACAAGAAGTGGTGCAACTACAGAGTGCTAAGGAGAAAATATGGAGTATCTGCATAATAAGCATGAGTTTTGAAAGATTACTGTTAAACAACTATTTCTGATGATAACTCCAGAGGATAACACTCTTTGCACAATGATTTAGGCAACAAAAATTAGAAATGATTGTTGGTAAACTTAGGGAGCCAATAACAAGAAAAATAACCAGAGATCCTGTAGAGGTATTTGAGATATTTCTGAAGTTTTATGAAAATTTGTGTAAAGCAGAATAATGTGGAAATCAAGAAAAAGCATGAAAGGAAACATTATGTAAGATTTAAGTATGCCAAGGTTAGAGGTAGATGATGCTCAACAATTAAAAATGAAGATAGGAAAAGATGAGATAAAAATGGTGACATAATTAATCTGCAGGAAAGTCTCCAGGAATAGATGATAGTCCTGTGGAAGTATGGAAACTAGGAGAGAAAAAAATCTAATAAAGATTTGGAAGGTTTTGTTTAACAGTATTTTAAAGGAGGGGAAGTACCAACATCCTGGAATGAAAGCTCTGGTGGCTGCAATATCTAAAGATGGGAAAAATCCATTATATCCAGCTTCATATAGGCCCATTTCAATTTTAAGCCATGATTATAAAGTGCTAATGTTTATAATATCTAAAAGAATGGCAAAGGTGTTGTCAAAATTGATAGGTAAGGATCAGTGTTATTTTGTGGAGGGGACACACACATTTGATAATGTTAATAGAACAATAATGATCCAGAGAGAAGCAGAATGTAAAAAAACACTGCTATTGTTGCTGGAAATTGTTGCAAAAAAAAAAAAAAAAAAAAAAAAAAAACAGGAACAAGCTTGTCCAATGAACTAGTCATAGTGAAACAGCTATTTAGCATAACAAAGGGACCAATTGTCTTTAATCAGGAAGCTTTTTCACCAATAGGAACCAATTCATGACTATTCATAGTCAGGAAGCCTGTCTTCCAATAGAAATTAGACCTTGACTATTCATATTCATGTGAGGAAAAGAGCCAAAGGCGAAAAAGCTTCCTGATTAAAGATGATTGGTCCCTTTGTTATGCTAAATAGCTGGTTCATTATGACTAGTTCATTGGACAAACTTGTTCCTGTTTTTTTGTTGATTGGTTCTACTGTGATTCTGAATGAACTTGAAACTGGCATGCTCCTGATTGGAAGAAATAGTTTCTGATAGTCTCTCATTGGTCATCTTGATATGCTAAATGATTGATTCAGTTTGAGAAGCTCATTGGTCCAGCTTGTTCCTGTTTCTTGATGATTGGCTACTACTTCTTTTATAAGAACATTTGTTGGTTAATGGGTGAGGATCTGAAGATGCTACTTTTTATTGTTCTTATTAAAGAATTTGTTTTTTAACGCGACATGTTCATCTCATGACAGCCTTGGTGGTAGACCTCATCTTTGTTTCTGCATTCTCTTTACTTGTTGAGACTACCTTTGGTAACGTAGCGTTTTTTTGTTTTGATGTGCATCTGCCCCTTTGGTGACATGCTTCACACTTCTTTCAGTGTAATGACAACTTGCTCATTTATGAGATAATGTGCAGTCCAGGTGTGCCTAGACATATACGTACTCAGCTTCCTAGAGTACATGACAAACCATAATGCTTTTGAACTTTGGAGACAAAGAATGTGATATTTTACAAACTGCATTTCAACAATCACTGCTTTCCATTGGTATGAAACAGTCTTTAGCAATTAGACATAAAGATATTTTTTTCTCTTCAGCTTTAATCAAGTAGCAGTCAGTTATTGTTTTTTGACGAATATGAGAAATAAGCCTTTGGTGGTCTCTTGCTTGTAATTACTTTTCCTCGACACATGGAGCATATCCCATTTCTGTCAGCTTTAAAGGAAATATAGCTTCTAACAGTATGTATTGTTTAAGTCTTTTTAGCAGTGCATTTCTACTTTGCTAATATTTAGCCTTTTAATTCTGAAAGTTAGTAATTTTCTTCTCATTTTTGATATACTCGCATTAAGCACTTTCCTAAAATTAGCTTCTTTCCCTCTCACTCAATGTTCTGTTCTCTTCTTACTGACCTAATTCAAGCTTTAAATCTGCTTTAGGACTTTTGCCATATGTAATGTTCTTGCCAAGGGGTGACATCCTTTCTCTGGATTAGAACCCACCCTTTGTCAATCCTACCTGTATTATATATGCACCCAATTTTTTTTAACTAGGATTTTGGAGGTCAACACACTGCCTCCATGAGACCAGCTGAATAAAAGTTGATTACTGCAGCCAGACAGCCTAATAAATTTAGAGAAACTTTGTCCTCTTACATGTAGTCGGTCATTCAGTCTGTTATATCATAGACATATTCATATATATGAAAGAAGGAAAATGTTATGTTGTACACTACCTGCTGTGGCACTCTTTGACTAGCTCATCTTTCTATTATATTCCTTTCCATTGTACTTGTGTGATAGCAGGAGATTATTAGCCCTTATAATCTGACCTGTAAGTGTGTTTAACATCCTCCCTCCCTCCATTCATGTCTTTCCTCTTACCTGTTTTCTATCTTTGTCACACCTTCTTGAATAATTCTGTAGATTTTATGTATAGCTTCCATTCTAGTAGCCCATTCCATTGGTCCACAGCTCCATCCATGAAGTAATGCTTTTTCATATTTAAAGGAGCAGCTGTTCCTTTAATTTTCTGCATGTGATTCCTTCTCTACTATTTTATCTTCTTTTTTCATGTTGACCTCATTTGCACATCCTTCACATGGTGTGCTGCACTGTGTCATGTCCCCACTGAATTTTCTGCTGTCCAATGAGAATGGCTTTAACTGCCATAGTCTCTAGTTTTATCCTTTACCTTCCATCTGTATACCCTTCTGTTTCAGCAGCCTGCTATCCTTATCAGGCCTTCTGAACTGCAGAATGTGCTTAAGTTTATCCTGACCAGATTTTGTTAGAGTTTGGGTGCTTACTTTTTTTTCATACATTGTATATCTTCCTTATAATAAATTTCAGTCTCGACATTCTTTACGCTGCTGCTACTGCTGTCCTACTCTGCTCCTGGTGATCTAGTCCAGGTGTGTTTATCAACTCCATATTATTTTCTTTCTGTGGCACTATCAGTCTCACTTCTCCAGCTGATAGCACTCGCTAGACCTTCTATGGCCATTATGCACTATTTGCATTTGTAAACAGTTAATCTCAGCTAACACTTCTCTGGCTACATGGTCATCTTTTTCAAATCCCTCCTTAATCTCTCCTATCTTGTACTGTATCTACTATTTTTGACATCAGTGAAGAATTGGAGACTGTTCTCACTTTAATAAAATGGTTTGCAACAAGAATATTGAAGAGTCCTGAGTTCCAGGATCAACATCTTCTAGATTCTACAGCTCTCTTTACAGATTCCTGGCCTTATCCTTCTTAGCAAAGCCATTTATATTTTGCCCATCAAACATGCAAAATTCTAGACCCTCTGTCTTGGTTCTGTCATCACTATCTTCAGATTTCACAGCAACTGCCTGAGTGGGACAAAAATCATAGGCCTTGTCTGTAGACAAAGCAATACCAAAAAGGACAGAATCATGGAAATTTAATAAAAGCTACAATAAACCTAGACAATTTGTTCTTTTTGATATCTTTTTGATTGATGTTTTGGGCATACATCATCTTAAGATATGTGTTATACTGGATTAGAATTTGAAGTCCTTGTAGACCATGTTTATCAGTATGTGTTTTGTCAATTTCTACTGTAACCTAGCCCTAAAACTTGATTATGCTTGATTATGTTTTTATGTAATATTAAATTATTACATTTATGTTTGTTGATATTTTGTATGTAATATGTTTTTAAATACTGATTGGAGTGTATCATGTGATTGTGATTTTAATGCTTTATAAGAGTTGTGTTTTATTGTGCAGTTCAAACACCTGAAGAAGCTATTGTAGTGAAAGCACTTGTGTTCTGTGCTCTTGTAGTAAATTATTTATTACTGAATAATGCGGTCATGTCTGTGTCTATTTTTTACTGGATTTATTCATTTTCGTCTTTTATTGACGCAGCATTTGAACATGTTCCAGTGGTATTGCTTTTACTTTTTACATTAAAAAACAAACTTTTGTGACAGCCCCCATGCATAGAAACAAAATGTTCCTCTACCAGACTCATGCAATTTCTTTTTCTGATATCCCCGATTTCCTCTATGATTCTCACTTTAACTTTTCTTTTAGTTTGCCCAATACACCGCTTAACCTTTTCAGAACCACATCCTATAATCTAAAGTAATATAAGTATTTAAAAGGCCAAGGTTATTTAATAATGTATTATTTAGGAATATATTTGTAAAATAATGTTTAAAGTATTAGATTTTTGAAGTGCTTAAGTTTGCTATGGGTTTCCTTTAAGCCTTTAAACATTTAGATATTAAAATTTATAATATGTTTTAAGTGGTTAAATTGTTTGCATTTGTTTGTAATGGTTGTTTGGTAATTAATTAATTAATTAACTCTAATTGGTTTCAAGAAGGTGTATATAAAAGATGGGGTGTTGTAATGTCTCATTATTCCATTGAAGGCAAAATGCCGAGGTGCAGGAATAAAGAAATATAAGAAACTTGCCCCTGTCATTGGTTTTTGGAAGCTGAGCTCCTTATGTTGAGTGTTTTTTTTTATTTTGATACCTTTTTGCTTGTGTGTTAAAATAACTTCCAGAAATATATTTCATTGTTTGGAAGAGAGGTACTTATTCGATCATCTTTCTGTATATGAATTTTTTCTTTGGGAACTGACAATCTTATAGTAATACTTTTATATGCAAGGCATACATGCATATTTCTTTAACAGGCAGAAAAATTATTTTCTTTGTATATTTGATATCTGTCGGTTTTGTATGGCATCCTGTTCTCATCTCAGTGATCCTGGTAACTAACATCTTTGAGTCACCATTTCAGCTGAGGATATTGTTGATAAAACAAACAAGTATATAATATCTATTCATTTTTCTGTATTGATGTGAAAAGCTAGATACTGTCCATCACATCTTCAGGTGATTACATCTTTTGGAAAAATCTGGTAAAAATCTCTTTTTGTTTTCTTGCACAACAGTGCAATAGTTTTATCATTATCTTTTTTTATCACAGTACATTTGACAGTCAGAGATAACATAGTTTAATGTGTCTATATGACAGTATCGACTGGACTAAATAGAGAATGCTATTTAGTCGATCAGATGCTGTCGAAATGGCAAAATAGCGAATTCACAGAACATCAAATTTTTTCCCAGGGAAAAAATTTGATGGTCCGTCTTCGGGACTTTGCCATTTCCTCCACTATGGTGTGATCTCAGAGTTGGTATATTTAAGTAGCGGGGTGTGGGGGCAAGCCCCCCACATCGGGAGGTTTGGGGGGTGAAGCCCCCCACTTAAATTTGTGTTTAAGTTTTTGTTTTTTTTATGGAGCAGCGGATTTTTTCCCTGGGAAAAAAATTGCTGTTCTGTTTGTTCGATATTTTGATGTTTAGATATTATCGGTACAATGAAATAGCATTCGCTATTTTCATTGTACGATAATATAATATAGACGCCAGTTTAATAAATACCTGGGTAATAGAAGAACTGATATACTATACACATTAGTACTAGTCTGAACCAGAGCAGAATTCATTCAGCTAATGAGCAGCTCACAGTGTTGCTACGGTCAGCAATACTGACTTTGGACAATCCCTTTCATGTTTTGGAATTGGACTGAATCTGTAGATGATGAACAGCTATGACCCTTACTTAAATGAATAATATGTGAAGTCTGAAAAGAACATGAGAAATGATGTGGTCAGTTGCACAAGTAAAAATGCTCAATGCACTTCTTTTTAAAGTAGTTTTTTATTGTGTAATACAAATCTTTTACCCTGTTTTGGGTGGAAGTAGCTAGATGTTGATTACCACACCCTATAATTTCTTAATGCCTAACTTGCACTTGAAAAAAGTTCACAGACCTCTCACTGAGAAGCCAGCATCTTTAAAAATTACTAGAACAATGACTTAAATATCTTTTGCAATAGTGCCTTGTAATGGAACATGAGATTACTGTTTGTGTTTCACAAATTTGGGTATACCTAGGGTCAGACCTCATGTATTCCATTCCAGTTCATTACATCAGTACTTCAATTCTGTCACTGAAATTCATAGAATAATTAAATGGATGATAATTCACAGACCAGATGTCCCTTTTAAATTATGTAACAGTTGTGAGTAAAGAGAACATTTCTGTCACTATAAAAGGACTTGCATCTGTTTAGAGCATAGTTGCTGTTGCTGACTGAATAACAATCCTAAATAGTATGCTCCAACAGTCTAAGCTCTTTGAAAAATTGCTTTCACTTTTTTGCTTTATTTTTTCAAGTTTTGGGTTTTTAATGATGTTGTCATTTCTTACTTCAGTCAGTAGAGCATGTTAATCACAAGGTAATAAAAATACTGTATGTGTTACAACCTAATAAGTACTTAGGTAAGTGAATAACAAGAACTTTACTTGATTTCATAAAAGTGAAAGCACTTAGGCTTGGTTATACAGTGGTCCTATATCTAGTTTGTGTCCCTTATTCTAGGCTTGAACTAGGTGTGAGACAAGGTGAGTAGCATCAGAGTTCAGAACGGCCATTGATCCTGTCTCTGCTTACAGCTATTGTACAATATCTGTCATTATGCATATAAAATAATGATGTAATCTTTACACCCCAATGCTGTTTGTAGTGTCTGCCCCACTGGTATCTTTGAGCATTAAAAAAAACAAAACAAAAAAAAAACAATCAGCATACATAAACTTTAACAGCAGCAGTGTATCCCTTCTCAGGCTGGCAGTGATCATTTCCCCATTCCTTCCTCTGCCAGCACAAGCCTCGGCCTATCAGCTTACAGCCTGACACTAATCAAGTTCTCCTACTAATTCCCATCCATAAACAGACTAGTTGACTCCAGCTAACATAGCATTGACTGGAACCCTCTCCCATTTACCACATTGGCCAATGATTGCTGTCTCTCTTTCTCTTCCAGTAATACCATCACATTTGGTAATTTGTTTGGCAATTACCACAGAGGATTAAGGCTCTTGGCTGTTAACAAATTGCCTCCTGTAGTCAGGGGTGTAGGATTTGATTAATTCCACCTCTCTTTGCCTACAGTGCTCACAGGACACCACTGAAAAGAGATACTTATGCCCATTGGGCTAACCTGGTTTACAAATATATGAAACATAAACAAATAAAGTTCTCTGGTGATATACTGTTGACCAGACTCTACATCTACCTCTTTAGTGTTGAGACAGGATTTGCTTATGTTGGCTTAGCCCAGCAAGTTAATGGTTATTATCCCACAATACCCCAAGTGAGTGTGGATGGTGTTGCCCCCCCCTTACATTATTCAAGTGCTGTATGGGTCATCCCTATCCCATCAGTGGGGCAGGCCAGGTACATGTCTGCAGATGTGACTATTTTAATGCGAAACATTTTACATATTTATGCACCACACCTTCTAGTACCACACTGCAGAGTAGCCTGCCGAGGTGCAGCATAGTGATCGTGTTCTTAAGTGCTGCTTACTACCTTCCTCTTTGCTGTGGTGTGCTTTCTGCATTTGCTGACGATCTCAGTAAATCAGCCACAATGCATGTGGCATAACTTCTTAAATCCTAGGCATATTTCAACATTTTTTCTGAAGAATATTTTATCCTTTAGAAAGAATAGTCTTCAGGCAAACAAGGAACCATAGAATAAAATAATAAAGAACTATGCTGAATGTAAGAGAATCAAATAATTTTTATTACTGATTTTGTCTGAATGTGTCCCCCTCTCTCTCTCTCTCTCTCTATATATATATATATATATATATATATCTATATGCAAACATGTTTGTGTATATATATATATATATATATATATATATATATATATGTGTGTGTGTGTGTGTGTGAGTGTGAGTGTGTGTGTTACATGCAGGTAGTTGATTAAAGTTTAAATTCACCTCTGTTGATTACACCCCTTGGTTGACAAAACAGGTGGCCAATGATTGTGCAAGATTGCAAAATCCCAGGGGCTGTGAAATTTCAGAGTTGGAATAAATAATTAACAGGGGGTATTGGGTTGCCCAGGTGCTTGTCCATATTAATATTTGACAATCCAAAAATCGGCCTCGGTTGCAACAAGATGAAGAAAGATAAACATTTTTAAATAAGCAACTAAGAAGTGCTTACAGAAAGAACTTTAATTTAACAAATAAAAATAAATCAGATACATCCAGTGAATCAAGCGCTTTCATCTCCCAACCATTTGGAGACTATCAAAACAGAGCATGCCCCAGCTGACAGCAAATTTATAATATAAAGTTAATTACTGAACCAATCAACATCCAGGGTTCATGAATAATTCATGAGCAATGACTATTCCTACAATTTACATCTAATAATGTCAGATAATCACACATAAAACATTCATCATCCTAAATATTACCCACTATAATACATATAAATACATAACTATAAAATGCATTATTAAAATAAAACTGAATATGTGTAAATAAAATCTAATAAAACCTCAATATTTCCTGTATGTGTACACTTCAAATAACCCTAATATATTGTAATATAAATGAATAAATACATGTATAAATAAAAACATAATAGATACAGTATAACATTCACCAATGTATATATATATTTATATATATATATATATATATATATATATATATATATATATATATATATATATATGGGTCTACTTTCATAGACCGAACGTACGAATCGCCGACACACATGTTCCCGACCCCAAACAACCGAAAACACACCACACCAACAACTCAACATACCGAACACCACAACACCGACACAAAAAATGCCAACTACACATTGCACACAACAACATATCCACTAACCTTAACCTAAACCCTAACCCTAACGTCCGACACTACCGCACACTTACCCAACCCGCACCCTAACCCTAACTCACTTAACACACCTCTAAACCTCAACACCGTCACTATCGCATACTCACCCTACCTGCACCCTAACCCTAACTCACTTAACCCACCCCTAAACCTCAACACCGTCACTACCGCACACTTACCCTACCTGCACCCTAACCCTAACTCACTTAACCCACCCTAAAACATGCAGCCCGTCACTATCGCACACTCACTCCACCCGCATTCTAACACTGACACACTCAACACTACCCTACACTGCTCTACGTCACTTCCACACACTTACCTCACCGGAACCCTTAGTCCAACACCACCGCACACTCACCTTTCCCACACCTTATCCTAAAATCCCTCACTATCGTACACTTACCTGTCCGCTCCCCAATACTACATCTTTCACTTTCGCACACTTACCGTATCGCGCTCACACGCTGCCGTTGTCGGTCTCTCAGCCGTCGGGATATCGCGTTTTCGGTAACCTACCTGTTTGGTCGTTCCGTCTCGGTCTTCCGGGTGTCGGTGACGTGGCGCTTCGGTCTATGAAAGTAGACCCATATATATATATATACATACAAAACCTAAAATGAATGCATATGTTTCAACTATTAAAAATTACAAGAACATTTCTTTAAAAGCATCATCTGTCTAAAGCTTTTAATCTTAAAAAGCAAGTAATTGCAACAGATTCATTTAAGCCTGGCCATTGAGTTGCATTTGTTTTCAACTGGCATATGGCCTCACTTTTCTCCAAATATAAAGTCCAAGGTCCACCTCTTGGGTCTAGTTCAATAACTTCAATAACAGTGAATTTAAAAACATGTCTGGGCCATTCCATACAATGTTTTGCAAGGGCTTTGGTTTCTTTTTGCAGTCTGATATCCTTCAAATGTTCATAAATACGGTTTTTAAGTTTCCTTTCTGTCTTTCCAATATAAAAACAAGCACATTTGGAACAGAAAGCACAATAAACCATCTTCTCAGTATAACAGCTGCACTTTTTTTGTAAATACACCTTTATACCATGTGTGTTAAATTTTGACCCTTTCTTAATATGTTGGCAATAGTTGCATGTCCCACACTTCTTCATATGCCCCCCATTCCGAATCTGGTAACTCCTTTCAAAGATGCTCTTTAAGGTTTGTCCCTTTCTGTATACCACAATAGGCTTCTCACTTATGCATTGTCTAATGTCATTGCTTGAGGTCAAAATTATCCAATTTTTATCCAAAATACTGAACATTTCTTTACTGTCAAGATTATAAGAAGTGATAAAAGCTGAACAAAACTTCCCATTTGCTTGCACTTGTTCAACAGGTGTCATAACATTCACATTAACATTGCTGTCCATATTAACGGAACCACCATTCAAACTTAAAACCATATAACTGTTCCCTTCATTGCCAGAGTGCACCATCTCCAAATTCAATATAGCATGATAAAACCATCTCTTTCTCTCTCTGTCTTATTAACTACTTCCAACCTTAAGTTCTTAATTAAGTCCAATGGGTATTCTCTTTTAAGAAACATATCTTTCAACAGTTCACATTCATCCAAAAAAGAGTCGGAACTAGACACCATCCAAGCAGCTCTAACAAACTGTCCCTTAACAACTGCTCTTTTTTGTCTGAAGGGATGGCTACTTTCAAAATGTAAAAAACTGTTTGAATATTTGAATATGTTTCATTCCTATAAATACATGACTCAAAATTCCTTAAGACTGTATTTTTTGTCAGTTTAACATCCAAATATGAGATTTCATTGGGATCGATATTATGGGTAAACCTTAAAAAGGCTGTTGAATTATTCATGTGAGTTAAAAATTCATTAATCATCTCGCTTGGTCCATCCCAAAATATAAAAATATCATCCAAAAATCTCACATTCATTTTACAATATTGAAATTAAACTGAATTAATAACAAACTTTTTCTCCCATATTAATATTTGAATGGTCTGAAGAATAACCTTGGAGCATAGGCAGTGTGCAGACATTAGACATTTGTTTGTTGACATTAGTGATGATGATTCATTGATTCGGTGATTGCCACTATACCTATATATATATATATATATATATATATATATATATATATATATATATCTAGAGAGAGAGAGATGGGTCTACTCACAATTATCTAAGCACACTAATATCTAAACACTTTATTTATTTATATATATATATATATATATATATATATATATATATATATATATATATATATATATATCGCAAAGAACATCCAAACAGGACACACCACGAGAACTCTGGTATTTTCTCAAATATCCTTTATTCCAACACGAAAACAAGAATGAGCGCTTTCGCGTGCTTCTTGCACGCTTCTTCAGATACAAATTACACAATCCAACCTAGTTCCTTATATACTACTGTTGCTATTAATCATCATTAACCAATCAAACAATCAATCAATCCAATCTCAGTTGATAAGTATATTATTCTGTAAAGGAACTTCAGAGTGGACTTAGAGTTCTACACTAACGTTAACCTCAAACATTAGTTCCTCATATACTTGCTGCCACATTGCTCATTCATGTACAAATTCATTTTCTCAAAAACGAACATCTTACAGAACATTATTTCAGATATAAACCATACAAAGCATATAAAACATTATAAATCATAGCAAAAGCATCATAAATACCTCATGCTCTACTAATTCAACAATAAAATCACATCTTAAAAACAAAAATGTATGTGCACAAACGCTGTTCATGCGAACCATCTTATAGGCGTAGCTCATATCAATAATGTTTACATCCACTCAATATATATAGCTACGATGAATAAACCTGTGTGTTAAAAATCTTAAAATATTATAAATACATGTACATAAACACATCTACTAAATCAAAGGAATCATTCTATGTTCCGCTTGGATAGCATCAACTTTACCTACAAGTTAGTGCTTGTTATATATCAGTCAAATCACATAAATAATTCTACTGAGAGATGACTGAACAGATAGGCCGCCTATCTTATGCATAACCCCCAGTGTTTGAATGAACGTCTAACCTACCCTGCATATATGATACGCTGTTATCGCTATTCCTCATGGATAGCTGAAGCTAGCTGAAACACCAAGCAGTCGTTCGCACTTGTTGGTGCCAAGTCATAACACACAAATCTCGATGGACTTTCTAATATTGACTAAAAATGAAACCAAACATCCCTCATTGTTGTTGTAAATACCCTTTTATCATCGATGTTACTGTTTCCGTTCAGTAAAAGGCTCAAATGTCTGTAGTGACTGAGCCTTCTACAGTGAACCACTCGCTTGGGACTACTCCTGCTTAATCTAGCAGTGTCACTCATGGTTATTATTTCTGTGATATTGGAACACAGACTTCTATAGGTCATACTAGAAGATTAAATAGCATGCTTCTGCATCTTATGGATGAACCCCATATATACAAAACAAGGCTTTTACCCATAGGCATAGACATCCACATTAAATTAAATTGGAATGGAACCCATGTGATTTTAACTCCAATAATATACAGTTGTGTTGTCAAAGTATTTAATACATGTCACATTACCCTCATTCCTGTTGTTGACCTAACTTGAAGTATGGTTACCAGAAGAATAACTAATCACACTGTTGGGTTTTGGTGAACTTAATAAAAAGATGTATATACTTAAGTAACATCACCTTCAAAGCTACATTAGTTCTAACATGAATTTATGTTGGCTGTCATTCTCTAATCTGCATGAGTATCTCCATATAGTGACATCTATGTAACCTTCTGCAACTCAACCATCTCTCATTTCGTCCATTCTACTACATGTATAATTCAACGGTTAACATAAGCGCATAGATAAAACTATACGTGTGTCTAAGATATTAAAATATTAATCCATTCATTCATTCTATAAAGGGTTTGACAGTGACATAATTATTTATTCCTGGTTCTCTATGCGCCCCTGCTCTAAAAATCCATTCCATCTCCAATCTTGCCAATGTATTGCTATTATCACCCATCCTAGGACCAATAGGCACTGTTTGTAATATTCTGAATTTAAAGTGATGTGTTGGATTTAAGTTTATATGTTTAGCCAATGCATTCAATTCCTGATGTCTACGTATATCATATACGTGATTGTAAATGCGCTCTCTGAGTCTCCTCTTAGTGAGGCCTATATAGAAGGCTGAACATAGGGCGCAATTGGCCATATAAATTAAATTCTTAGTATTGCAATTGGTCCATGTCCTGGGAAAAAATGCAAAATGACCATGTGGGTGTTTGCATTAATATCTAAACACTTTATTTATTTATATATATATATATATATATATATATATATATATATATATATATATACGTGGACACATATGTTTGTACATGTGAATGTCCCAATAATTATTTTTGCCTGATGTGAAATTGCAAATAGAGCAAAATTTAAAAGTCATTTTTCTGTTGTTTTACATTTATCCTGGAGCAACCTTGGAGTTAGTATTTACAGAACTTGATGGCATGGAAACAAAGTCTATATAAGGGGAGAATATAGAAATAAGTAGACTTCCTGCCCCCCAAAAAACACACACACAGTACAAAAGAATTAATATTACTCATAGTAACAGTTTTTCTTTTCACAGTTCTGGCAGGTTACCTTCAATGATGTGATACATAAAATATTGAGCCAGATTCCAAAAGAGTTGCTCTCAGTATAAGTCTTCCCTGATTCCAAAAGACCTCATCTCAGCATAAGTGACTTATTTCACTCTAAGGCCTATTTATAAACACTTATTAAACTCTAAGGCCTATTTATAAACTGGCTTACTATGAGAACCCAGATTCAAAAACACCTACTCGCAGCCTGCTCTCAGTGTAAGTGTTCACTTACACTGACAAAAACTATTTCGGAATTGGGGGAAATTGTGTACTGTAGATTTCATTAACAAGTTTCATGGCACATGGCAAGATCATTATAAACTGCAACACTGGTTTCATAAATTGGATTTCTGTCTTTGAAATCACAAAATAAGGAAAACCATCATGTAGAATAAATTACAGTGGTGTTACAACATTACTGTTCTCCTACAGTAAGAAATAATTATTTTTCCTTTACAATATGAAATTATTCTCAAATGGGCCTTCATCTACATGCATCCATTTCCTCCCTGTATCATTACAGCTGATGTGTTCAGTGTGCCCACATCAAAAATCCCAATTCACAATGCTGGTATTTAATCATTTGCTATTCTAGAAAGTTATACTTTTTAAAAATTAATATACCTCAAAAGTCAGAAAAATATTTTTTCCTTACCCAAACAGCAGGTCATCTGACAATAGCTCTATCTACTATCCAGAAGCTCCCAACAAAACATCAAGGTGAGCTGCCCGTAATTACATCTTAAAATTATTCTATTTGCTTCTATTTTTCTTTTTTATTGGACTACTGGGCAGCTACATTTTTGTTATTTTAAGTATGTATACTTTTTTCTATGTAATTAGTCTGAACTTCTCTGTTATTGCTTACGTCTGCCTTTTTTGTTTGTAAAATGTTTTGTATTTCTCCCACGCTGAACCTAAAATGGGTCAGTGTTGATCAGTGCACTACCCTGGTAAACAAATATCTGTATAAATAATAAGCAAATGAATAAGTGAAGCTAAATTAAACTTTTCAGTACCTTAGAAAAGTTCAGGCAAAGTTACACTTGCACGAGCAAGTGTATCGACACACACACACACACACACACACACACACACACACACACACACACACACACACACACACACACACACACACAATATTGACATTTTATGGTTTTCATTTCTGTCTGAGCTGTGCTTATCAGGGAAATGTGGACTAGCAATTCTGTTCAGCTAACTGAGTGAGCACTGATAATGTCTCTAAATGTCCATGTTTTCACCATCTCAGAGTTATTTATACTAATTTAGGGAGTGCATACGATGAAACCCCTGTGCAGAAGATGCTTGGGTCTGAGAGGGCAACTCCCCACATAGAAAAAAAGGCTGATAGTAGCTTGTATGACTGAAGAGGTTTGTTAATTCATGTTTCACTTAAAAAATGCAGAGACAGCACATATCCCATGCTGCATATACGTACTATCTAGCACTGCAGGGAGGGATCAAATTACAAAATGAGTGGCGTAGTCATGAGTTGCAATGCACGTTTCCTGAACTGTAGTTCCACATATCTGTATATTTAGAAGTGCATCCTCAGCATATTCAATTTATCTTGCTTTTCCTGTGTTTTTTAATTTTGATATTTTTCCCCTGCTTGTTTGCATTTTGCAGTTTCAGACTTTGTGTTCCCGGAAAGTAGATAAAGTTTAGAATGTGTCAGTCTTTCTTTTCTAAAATGACCACATTGCATAAACATAACAGAAAGTCAAATATGTTTCTATTTAATTTATGTTTTAGGGCTTCTTTAAAAATCTTTCCAGTTATGGCGTCTATGTTTTGGGGTAATGTTTTTCTTGTGTTTTGGTTAAGGGCGTGATATCCATTTTTGCTATGTATTTGTGTTTTTTTTTCTGATGGGACATGTTTAAGATTTTTTTTTTTGCTTGTTTGGAAACTTCTTTCTTCTTGCAGTTTTTAATTATTTTTATTATGCTTGTATAGTTGGTGCTGATGGACGTAAGAAACGTTAACTGGTGTGGTTTTGAATTTGGGAGTTCCAGATTTGAGCCATGGCATGACATGGTTTAGGAATAGTGCCATGTTGTGGTAATTGAGGACTGGGCAGGATTATATAATCAAGTTAGTCTGGCAGGAAGTCAGCTTTAGAGGTAAAAGTGGAAGTTTTTATGGGACATGCTTACTCAGTGTTTAATGTTGGTGTACTTTTCTAGTTTGGAGAACAGTAATTTAATTATTGTTAATGTTTTGGGGGCGGGATGGATTGGCAGTAATGTTGTACTGTATTTTTACTTTATTAAAATGTATAATGTTAATGTTTTAAAATGTTTCTTACTTCATCTTCATTCATTTTCATTTCTGGGTCTGGGTTTCCAGTGTGCTGTAAGTTAGCAGTTTTATGACATGTTTTAATATATTGCAAGTTGATGCAAATAATTACTGTAGTGTTTGCTTTTTGGCGTTTCCTGTTGCCATGCTGAACAGTGAGTAGTACAATGAGTAAGCTGAAAGAAGTTATTTAAATTAAAAATACTGATCCTGAATGAGGGTCTTGACGGTTATTTTGTAGACTTAATTTAAAACATGAGCCAAATGGCCTTTTTTCTGCATAAAATGCATTGCCTGATGTGTTTAAAACAGCAACTCAAACTGTGAGTTCTGTCACTGGGATCTTGTAAGAAATGAGCAGTTAGATGTGATGAACTGGTGGGATCCTGACCTGAGTGATGGCAGGCTGTTCTTTAAACAGCAGATAACTCTGTATTTGGAGAATGAAGAGATTACAAATGCAGTTAGACAAGCGAGAGATGGTTCTATATCACATCTTCAAACATGAATAAGTTCGAACGATGTAATATCAAACCCAAAAGTCCGAAATGCAAAAATAGCAAAGCCACAGCACATACATTTTTTTCCCAGAGAAAAAAATCCGTGGGCTGTTTTTGGGGCTTTGCTATTTCTTCCACTGTAGTGCGATCTTGGAGTTTGTATATTTAAGTAGGGGGGGTTGTGGGGGTTTTAGTTTAAGGTTTATGGGGTTTTTTTTGGGTTAGAGGACAGTGATTTTTTTCCCTGGGAAAAAAAATCGCTGTTCTGTGTGTTCATTATTGTGCAGTTTCGGACTTTTGGGTTCAATATTACATCGTTCGAACTTATACAAGTTCGACAATGTGATACAGACCCGCCAGGGATAGGTAATGAAGATGAAGGATTGAAATGCCTGAATGCAGTTGAGTTCACTGATGAAAAAATTGAATGCTTGCAGTCTTTTAAAATTTCTTTGAAGGTGTGTTAAAACAGAATGCTAACTTCATATTCTGCACCTTTTACAATACAGAGAAAAATCATCATAAAACATTGATGATTTTATGATCAGAGCACATGCATTAGCACTAAAATGGCAGTTTACAGATATGAAGTTTATTTGGTATCTGCTTGAGCTGATTTTTGCCTAACACCTCATAATACATGCCTAAATTATTTATTTATTTGACATTTGTTAACCGGGCTAGTCCGACTGGTCAAAAGCCTTTTTTCAGCGGGCACCCAGGGAGAAAAGCTCCACAATACATCAATACAATAAAATTAACATGAAAAGTAATATATATTAAGAAATAATATACATTAATAGAAATAATAATTAAATAGCCTCTGGAGCATACCCAAATGTAATTTGTTCAAAGATATGTTTACTGATGACCAAAATATGAAGCTGTATGTCTGCAGCTAATGAGTATTTACAATAACTTGCTCCATCTCACTCTGAAAGTAGCCATGCTATGACAAGAGGAAGAAAATGCTAGAAATGTGATATAGACAATAAACCATTCCATGTCCTGCATGAATTACTGATATGGACAAAATTTTGCCGTCATCAAACAGGAGAGGTGTTATGTAAGTCTAAACCGCAAGAGAAAGTATTGACTGCCTTATGATCAGGTCTGGATAGATGCTAACCCAAATTTTGCTTGGACAGTCAGAGAGATATTTAGTCAGAGTCAGTCCTCACTCTTCGGCATATTTAGTCTTTCAGACATTGAGTCATATGAGTTAGTAGCCAATATAACTAGAAACAGCCTCTGAAAGAGTTTTGCTTGGGTATATCACAGTGGACTGCTATACAGACACACTCTGACAAAGAAAGTAAGTACTGCGATATTACATCTTGATGATTTAGAGTCTGGCCATCCACATAGGCAAATGAAGATTCATTTACAGTGAGGGGAAAGGAAGGAAGCCCTGAGAGGTTTCAGGTAAATTTCTAACGTGATCAAATGGATATATGTCCAAGGAGGACATAGTAAATTTGCACATAATTACCATCAGTTTTCTGGATTCCCCAGAGAGTAGTCAAAGAGATCAGAACTGTTTTTTTTTTTCCATTGCTCATCAATGACCAAAGCCCTTATAAGAATTCTGTCAATAAGGGACTTTTGAATGGAAATTTTATTTTCTGTGTGTGTTTTGGACTTAGAAATGGTAATTGACCTGTCTGCTTGTCAGTAAACAAAAAGTGATGCAAGTGACTTTTTAACCTTTTAATGCTGTGCAGCATTTTTAATCATCATCTTTAACCCCTCCTTTTCCCATTTTCTACATGTGATTGGGGTGTCATGTTAACTGTTGCCATCCCTCTTGATTCAGTACCACTATCCTCTTCCTTCAGCAGTCATGCTTGATGGTCGAAGGTCCTCTCTCACATAATCTATCCATCTGTTTGCCAGGTGCCCTTGTTTCCTCTTGTCTATTTCATGTCTGTTCTATATCATCTTCACCAGATTGTCTTCTGCTTTTCTGCACCTGTGTCAGAACCACAGCAATATATTCTCTGACCTTCTGTGTAATTGAAGTTACTCTGGCCTCTGCTCTGTTGTCCTCATGTCTTTGTGTGTCCCACAGTGTGCATCCTACCACCTGACTCAGGCACTTCATCATCATCACCTCTAGCTTTCTCAACTGCTCTGCTATTACTGCCCAGGTTTCTGTACCATACAGTAGTACTGGTCACATCACTTTTGTACACCTCACTTTTCAGCTTCTTTGGTATTTTTTCATACACAACCCCTGACACTCTGTGCCAGTTGGCTGCAGCCCGTCTGATTCTATATCTGAAGTCCTCCTTCAGGATTTCCTTCTCCTCAACCATTCCTCCAGACACTTGAAGTTGTTAACCTGTTCTTCTATTTTCCAAAACTGTTAACCTGTTCTTCTATTTTCCTTTCTATCTCATTTCTCAGCTTGTTCTGATTCCCCCATTTGCTGGTATTACAACTGTCTTATCTGTACTCAGTTTCATTCTATGTGCCTACAGCTTTGTACTCCATTCCCTTATCCTTTGCTGAAGTTCTTGCTCAGTGTCTGCCTGTAGTATCACATGGTCTGCATACAGCAACTTTGTTGTTATTTCCCCTCCAACCTGTTTGCTGATGTAGTCCATAACCAGTATGAACAGCAGCCAGTTCAGAGCTGAACCCTGACTCACACTGTCTTCCATGGGAACCCCCCGTAAAACTGAACAGTGTTCATACTTGAGTCACTGGGTCCTTGAACTTAGCTTGCACTAATTCTGCCAATGTTTCTGGGACTTTGAACTACTGCAGGACTGCCCAAATTAGCTTTCTTGGGATATTGCCATTTACTTTCTCCAAGTCTAGGAATGCCCATTTGGACTTTTTCTTCATCTCGTGCTTCTTCTCAACTATATGTTTCACTGCAAACATTGGGTCAGTTGTACTGAATCCTAATATGAATTCAGTCTGCTCTTCCTCCATCTTACTTTCTACTAATCTGCATATTTGTTTATCAGTCACTGTCTTCAGAACTTTCATGCAGTGTGGCAGTAGTTTGATACCTCTGTAGTGCCAACAGTTGTGGATATCCCCTTTGTTCTTATACACTGACACTAGTATGCATCTAAGCCTGCTGCTTTCCCTAACTTCATTTTCCTTAGTGTTGTTATTTCTTCTTCATAGGTTCATAGGTTCATAGGTAGGTAGTAGGCTATCGGCCCAAGGGCATACATAAGCCTAGCCAGCAAGGTACCATAGCTTACGCCACCCAAGAAAGTTATTTTCCTGTGCCACTGTCTAGCAGAGACAAGAAGTGATCCCCGGTGTGTATTTCCTATTTCTCATCCACTCATCAAGATTTTTCTTGAAGAGTGCTAATGAAGAACTTTGCTTGGCATAGATGGGTAGCTTGTTCCAGAGTATAGGAAGTCTCTGGGACAGGAATCTAACCCTCCAGCATGTCCTGTTTATTGTGGTGACAAGGTTTAGGTCCCTACAGCGTGTAGCTCGGAGGGATTGGGATTTCTTTAGGTGTAGCATGTCCAACAGCTCTGGGTTTGACATACTTTATATGTTAGGCAGAGATCACCTCAGAGTAGGTGATATGCTATGGAGTAAAGCTGGAGTTTTTTGAGGCGGTCAGTGTAGGGCATTTGTTTGAGGCCAGTAATCCTCTTTGTGAGGTACTTCTGTGGCCTTTCTAGCTGCTGTAGATGTCTTGTGAGGTACATTCCAAAAGGGGCGTTTATAATGGGTCTTATGAGTGATGAGTAGAGGGGAACAGTGACCTCTTTTTCCTAGATGAGAACCCTTTTATGATGAGGTGTGCCATGCAGAAGGACTTCCTGACTACTGTGGCGATATGACTATCAAAGGAGAGACTACTGTCCACCTGGGTCCCAAGGTCTCTTATGATGCATTTGGTGTTAAGTAGATTACTGCCTATGTGGTAGTTCATGGGTACAGAGTTTTTACCAAAGGGGATGACACTGTACATTTTGGCATTGAGCTTGAGGTCATGGCTTTGACACCAGGCATCTGTTTCAGTGAGGCCCTTCTGTAGAATGTCCACATCATTTGGGGAATTGACTATGGCTCCTAGTTTGCAGTCATCTGTGAACTTCATTAGCCAGAGGCCTTCTGTGTTAGCCTGTACTTCATTGTAAGCTGTGTCTGGGGAATTATAGCTTCTGTGGGGTTTTCTTCATTCAGAAGCTGCTGGAAGCAGTTCTTCCATCTGACTTTGATATTCTGGTGAGCAAGTTGTTGCTGACATCCCTTACAAAGGGTGTCTGACTGTCTTCTTTATCTTTCTGTCTTTGTCTTACAACCTGATAAGAGTTTTTTGTGCCATCTACCGAGTCACTTTCCAGAAGT
Organism: Protopterus annectens; assembly: GCF_019279795.1. NCBI lineage: Eukaryota > Metazoa > Chordata > Ceratodontiformes > Protopteridae > Protopterus > Protopterus annectens. The sequence continues at coordinate 449,736,433 of NC_056749.1, read as the reverse complement.
CTCTCTGGAGTCTGACTGTCTCTGTCTTACTGAGCCATGTGTTGGCCACCATTAAGCCATTTGCCAGAGAGAAGTCTAGAATGGTCTCTCCTTCTTTATTACTGTTGTGCCACCCATGTGGACCATAGCAGTCCTCATAATCTATTCTGTCTGTCTCAGTATTTGCATTCAGGTCACCCATTATCAACACCAATTCATGTTGTCCTACTTTATCCAGTAGGTCCTGCAACTTCTACCTAAATGCAGTCTTTCCTTCCCTATCACAACCCTGCTGTGGGGCATAGGGTGAGATTCTAAATAGTGCCCTTTCCTTAACACTGGAGTCTGACTGCCCCGAGCCATCACTAATTCTGATGGCATCCCTCACTGTCTTCTGAAGTATGTCCCTCAACAGAATTCCTACACCATTTCTAATTTGTCCTCCTCCTGTATAGTAGACTCTGGACGCCAGGGCAAGTAACTTTACTGCACTGCCCTTCCATCTTGCTTCCTAGATATATAGGATATCTAACCTCCTCCATACCATCCTGTCATCCACATCCAATCTGTGTACTGTCAGTGAACCTACACTGAATATGGTAATTCTTAGTTCATGTTTGGCAGGCTGATTGTTTTTTCATCCTGGTTTCACTTGACAGAGCTATCCCAGGTAACCCAGTCTAGGCATTTGGACACTGGCCTGCCAATAGCTTATTGACCTGGGGCTGCTGGGTTTTATGGTGGGCACACACTGGTCATAAGGGGCATATACACCCCTCCCACCATTAACATGGGTCCCTGGCTCAGGTCAGAGTAGGTTGGGTCCTCGACCTAGTTATTGCCAGTAAATACCCATGCCCATTTTGGAGACATTAATCAACATGACAGAATTACCTAGAGCCAATTTATATACAGTTGAGTGGCTAGTCCTGGCACAGCATCCAGTCTGTTATCCATGTTTTCCTATCTTGAGGATATAGTGCACCACAGTTGATGCCCAAAAAGGTTGGTTTATACAACTCTTCCCCTTCCCAAACACAAATACAAGCATGCTTCACATAATACATCCTCTGCAGAACATAGTACAATAATATATCACATACCAGTGTCTCACCAGTCAAGCCCCTAAGGCATAACACAAAAACAAACATCTTAGTCATAGGCGACTCAGTTGTGAGACACACAGATGTCCCTCTCACCAGGTTGGATAAGGAAAAGGTCAAGGTCAGCAGTCTGTCAGGTGTCAGGATCAGCCACATCACACACGCACTAAAGTCTCTCAGCAACAGGCACTGTTATGACTCTGTCATAGTTCATATTGGTGTGAATGTCCTGAGACATACCTCACTGGACTGTATGAAGAGAGACATGACTGAGCTCTCTGATTATGTGTCTCAGGCGGATATGTCCCTAGCCTTAAGCAGCATTTTACCTTCACTTAGGATGATACCTCAATTCAAAGAAAAAAAAATGATTCACTTCAATAATTGGCATAGTTTCTACTGCCATTCAAAGGGGATCCAGTATCTGTCAGCCTGGGATGACATGGTCAACAGATCTCGATGCTTTGCCAGAGATGGTCTTCATCTGTCACCTGGGATTTCAGTTACTGTCTAAGGCTCTTGCCATCCCTATAGTGCTTTTTTTAGGCAATGTCACAAGAACAAAATTCTCAGTGTAAAAATACCCTCTAAAAACAACCTCAAGGTTATGCTGCTACACGCTAGGAGTCTAAATCAGAAACTGCACTCACTGGAAACAATCCTCACCCTGGAAGATGCTGATATTTGTGCAGTCACTGACACCTGGTTTACGGCTGCGGAGAGCACCCCAGCTATACCAGGTTACATTTCCTTCAACACATTCAGACCACAAACTGAAGATGTAAGAACTAAAGGAGGTGTTGTATCGATATTCATTAAAGATAAATATACCTATAGATAAGTTAAACAGCACAATTCTTGAATTCTTTAGGTGCAATTGACTGCAGGTAAGACCCCCCCTTCAGGTCATTGCCAGCTACTGGATCCCCTCCATGAATCAGGACATCCACTCTGCCTACTTGAACCAATCAAAATACAGCCAAACACCCTGGATTTGGGTTACTTTAATTACCTGTCCATAGACTGAGTAAATTATACATGTTCTAAATTACTTACCCAAAGGTTCCTGGACTTTGTTAACTCAAATGCCCTGGATCATCTGGTTGACACATCCACAAGGGGCTCAAACATCCTGGACCTAGTGCTCACCAGCATGGGGGACTGCTGCATCACCCCCAGTATGTGGCCATTCCTGGTGAGATCTGACCACAAATCAGTCTCGCTCAAAGTAACTGTAACACAAGACACCCCCTCTTTAGCAACAACTAGACTAAAAAACTTCTCCAAGGCCAATTACAGCCTCTTACATAATGGCATAAATAAATTCATAACCCCTCCCCCCACTGATGGAACAGACACCTACGCCGAGTTATACACCAGTGCTTTAAATAAGCACCTATACAGTTGTATTGTCTCTGCCGTACCTGATAGAACCAAAACAAGATCTTCAAATAAAAACAAACCTGCCTGGTGGACAACTGCTATTAATAGACTATACAATAGGAGAAAGAAATTGCTCTCTAAAAGTAGGAAGGAATGGTGTCAAAACTGGAAACACTCCCTCCTCAACTTAAACATGCAAATAAGGCTCCTAGTGAAGTCCTCCTAAGCTACCTAAGAATCCAAATTAGCTTCCCTAACTAAGAATAAGCACAAGGCATTCTTTAGTTACAGCTGTAACCTCAAAGGTAAGGCCCAGATTTGCTCTGAATTCAAAGTTAATGGTACTACATATATAGAACCCGTGGATATAGCAAACCTGCTGCCTGACAGGTCAGTGAAAACTTCACTCCACTGTCCCTGCCACAGGTACCCCAAAGTATCCCTGACACCTGTAAACCACCTAGTATCTCCAAGGAGCAGGTCTTAAATGCTCTCTCCAAGGTGGAAACACACCCTCTGTGGGACCAGACAACATCCTGGGCTGTGTTCTACATTTGTTAAAACAGGAATTAAAATCACCATTGGGCATGCTTTTCAATCACAGCCTAAGCACTGGCTTTGTCCCAGCAGAATGGAAAACAGCTACTGACATCTCTTCACACAAAGAGGGTGCATCTATGGACCCTGGGAACTACAGACCCATTATCCTGACCAGCCTTATCTGCAAGCCCACGGAACGAATCATCATGGACCTTATTAATAAAGATATAGGAAATCTCCAAACACTCATCACCAGCCAGTTTGCCTTTGTAAAGGGGAGATCATGCCAGTTAAACTTGGTGGACTTCTTCTAGACAGTCACCAAAGCTCTAGACAATGGAAAATCTGTGCATATGGCTTACCTAGACTTAGCCAAGGCCTTTGACACAATCCCTCTTTTCAGCATCATTGATAAACTCACCCAGCTGAGTATCAACCCATATATTGTCAGATGGTTGCAAACTGGCTCACTGATGGAACTCATATGGTCAAAAATAGGGGATTCCACCTCCTCTAGCAGATCCATAACCAGTGGTGTTCCACACGGATCGGTTCTGGGACCCCTAATGTTCGTAATCTACTTCTCCGAAGTACAGGCTAAAACTAAAGGACTGTGGCTGACAAAGTTTGCTGATGACTGCTAACTGGGAGCGATCAATAAAACCCCTAGCAATGTCAACATCCTGCAGGGTCTTACACAGTCACAGACTAATGACTGGAGCCAAAGTCATTGTCTTAAACTTAATGCAAAAAAAATGCATTATCATCCCCTTCAGCGAGGGTGATGTTCCTGCAAACTACCAATCAATAGCAATACCCTAAGTACACAGTCAGTAGAGAGAGATCTGGTCACGTAGATTGACAGCAACCTTAACTTCGATCACCATGAATCCACAGTGGTAAGAAGGGTATTTTATATTGCTGATCTGATAAATAAGAGCATTGCCTCCAGAAAAAAAGAGGTTATAACACCCTCTGTACTTTTCCCTCATCAGGCCAATAATACAGTACAGCACTCCCTTTGGAATGTTCCTTTCCAAACACCTGTAGCAATTAGCTAGACCACAAATGTGCCTTACAAAGAAAATTCAGGATCTTTAAGATTTGTCTTATGCAGACAGATTGAAATCATTGTCACTTTACTGTGTGTCATACAGACTGCTCTGAGGTGACCTGTGTCTTACAAAAAGAGCAAGCTCTGACCCAGCTTTAATGGAAATGCTGCACATTCACAAGTCAAATGGCACATGGGTCACTCACTCAAAGGACTTTAACTGTTATGTGATATCAACAGAACTTGCTGGAGAGACAGATTTGTCTCACAGAGGTTGCCCCACTATTGGAACACGCCTCCTATTCATGTCAAACAAAGCCACTCATTGGCCCTATTTTAGCATAATTTGGACAACTGGATGGGTAACTGGAAATTCACTCTGGGGGGTTCCACATGTGCCCCTCTTGGACAGGGGCAATAGGTGCTGATTTTAGTGTCTGCTTGAACTAGACACCCTTGGGAACACAGGCAGAACTTGGCTATGCTTATAAGGGCCCTGGGGCAGTTAGCCTAGTAACCTCCCATTAATATGTGATCCTATGATCCCTATAGGGCACCATACTTCTCACACCTCCATTCTTGGGTGAGTTTGAGGTGAAAACACTCAGCATGTTTATGGGAGGTAGAAGGAAACCTACAGAGCACAAGGAAGAACATGCAAACTCTATACAGGCATTGACTGGAGGTCAGGATTGAGCATTGTACATTGTGCATAGAAGGTGAAGACCTTAAAAATGATGCCAACTGGTTATTTAGTCGTAACGTATTTTTAATATTATAGTAAATACTATTTTGTACAGAATCTGGAGCTTGCTAGTTCTTTAAATTCTTAGCTTGATATGAACTTAGAACAGTAGGTTTGGAAAGCGGATACAAAAGTGCTGAGGCAACTTATTTTCTTCTACAGATAAATGCAAAGCTGATAATATAAATATTATAGTCTTGCCAGGTGTTCTGACAGTATAATGTGTTACATCTGAGTTAGAGAAGAAGAGGTGCATCACATATTAAAGCTGTGGAAAATGCTTACCACACTGAGGGCAACAAATACCAAAAGGATTTTGTTTCATTATGATTAGTCCACAGTGTCTGAATAGTGTAGATTTTGATTTAATTTCTACTGCCTTCACTTCTGAAAGGTCCTGGTTGTACTACATCCCCCACAGCTTGTTTGTGTCCTGAGGTGCAGGTACTCTTATAGCTGCATATGTCATGTGTGTTGTGTCATTTCTGCAAAGAACTGTATGGACACAAAGTAAACTTTTACTTATATTTATAGGTGTTTCTTGTAAACACATGCTACACTTCCATGCTTCTCACAATAATGCTGGCTCCTCTTGGTTCTGGGCATACTCAGACTGACTGGTTCCTGCTAATCCAGTTGCTGTCCCCTACTATGTTCCCCTCACACCCCCTTTCATTTCCCCAGCCACCCCTAGTTCACTGCATTTATACTCAACATTCTCCTCCCTCTTTTGCTTTTATTACAAATCAGCTTTACATGTATACCACAATTCACACCATTCACATACAGATATTGCATAACACTACACCTAATAACTGTCAAAAACCCAAATCATACTCTCATCACAGACAACTAACCTAGCACAGCTCAACTACCAAAGTCCACATCACACATAACAAATATGTTACTACATACAAATCAAACTGCAAACCATATTGCTTCTACTTACTCTCATGTATAACAAACATAACATTAGACTACAACACACATGCACACACTACCACAACCTTCCAAAACTCCTTTTACAACCTCACTTTCCTATGCAAACAACCATACTATCCCCTCAGGCACACTGACTACCAATTCCCATCCAATGGCACTCCCAACTCATCTAACACTCAACTTGACCACAAAAATACAGCACCCCTATCTACCTCTATGCAAGTTGCTTATTACACAGAAATGCAGTGAGGCTCCATCATAGACTGTACAAAATCCCACCCATCATTTTCATTCTATTTATCAGAAGCAAAATTAAAACCAGCCATGGCCCAACCAAACTTTCTTATCTACTAATAAATGCACAAAACCTTTGTAACAAATTGGACCAAGTTAACTTTCTCCTTTACTGTACAACCCTGGCATACTAGATGTTACTAAGTCCTGGATAAAAAAGGACAATCTGCACATACACAATTTTCCCACATTATAATTACTTTATATTTCACACCTGGCTTAGCAGGGTCTATATTATTTCTTTGACAGCTTAGTTTGTCGAATGCTCAATGATCGACATATAAGCATTGAAGTTTCAAAATCATGAATGGCCATATACGCAAATTCTTTCCTCAGGAAAGAATTTGCTTAGGGCATTATCAGGGATTTACCCTTTCCCCAATGTAGAGTGATCTCAGAGTTGTTATATTTAGTTAGGGGGATGTGGGGGGGCACAGCCCCCCCCCCCACATTGGGGGTGTGGGAACAAAGTCCCCCACTATATTTAGGTTGAAAAGTTAATTTTATTTCCGGATGGCCAAGCAAATTCTTTCCAGAGGAAATAATTCACGTATATGGCTGTTTGTGATTTTAAAACTTCGACACTTAGGTGTCGATCATTAAACATTCGACAACCTAAGCTGTCAAAAAAATAATATAGACCCGCTTAGCAAATGGTGGAATACTCCTGCGATGTAAAACTCATTTAAACATCCAGCTCTTAACTTAAGCTAACACACTGACTGCCATTGCCTCTAACTGGCTACTTTTAACAAATTTCTGCAAAAGCAAAATCCCTTCCACCTCTCAGTAGCTCACCTCCCTCTTTCTTCCTTATGCTAATTCAATAAATTACATCCCAGCCTGGAAGCAAAAGCAAACACATCCTCCTAGGTGAGTTCAAGTTAAATAAGCTTAGTACGACATCAGCAAGTTCTGCTCGACTTCATTCTTAAACAGCCACTGCAATAACCCAAATGACTTAACCTTGCCACTATCAGTCTTTCCTATCAAGATCAAATTATCACTGACAACCCAAGTTTAATCTCAGACATTATTATTTACACTTCTTCTATAAATGACCCTTGCACAATAAGCTTCACAATACAAACCCCACAACAAAAATTCCCCCAAACATTATTTCATTCAGGCCTGAGACAAACTCAGATATCAAAAGACTTATAGAAATCCTCTCAGTCACAGAGTGGTCTTTCATGTTAAGCCTTAGCAACCCTAACTTTGCTACAGAAATTCTTACAAGTACACCAAGATCCTTTCAGGACAATTTTTTCCTATAATTTCTCAACTCAACAAACCGAAAAAGAAATTAACGTTTAACTCTTGAATTGAAATCTGTTTTGAAACATAGAGATTATGCATGGCAGATATGGAAAACTAAGACCTCCCCTTGCAATGTGGAACAATATATCCAACTCAGACAGCTCTAAAAATAAGCAGTGTGATAGGACAAAAGTTGGTTTGTGATAACAATTCAAAAATGCTTAGCTAAATGACAAAAACAGTTCTGGAAAAACTGAATCAACTCAGGAAAGGATAGTCAAAACAGTGCACCAACATCAACTTCTACAGTCTCTTCCTCTAATGTCCTTTCTGACTTCTTCATCCTGCCTACCCTATTACTCACACTGCCTCCACCTATCCCAGTAACACCTCTCTATATGCCTCAATTTAAATTTTAACAAGTCCAATCAAGAGGCTTAGAAGCTTTTCTACAACAAATAAAACTGACAACCCACCAGGCACAGATAGCCTCTAGCTCTGCTTCATATACCACTGCAAGGAATTCTTTGCAGCATATCTTCAGTCTCTGCCTAAAATATCATGCCAAATATATGGAAAAAAAGCATTATCATCCTAATCCCAAAGCAATACAATCACACCAAAAGTAACCATTACAGTCCAATCTCTATGCTTCCTAATCTAAGCAAACTGCTTGACAAATTATCTATGTTCAAATCACTCAATACATTATGCCTACACCCCCCCCCACAACCCATTGTGGGGGTCTGTGCACTCCACACCCCCCCTACTTTAATATTCTCACTTCACTGTTAGTACTAATATTCACACTGTCAGTACTATTTTCGGCTAAATGGATTTTCGGCGATTTGGACCCTATGTCAGAAATTTTCAGCGAAATTACACTGATCCATATATATATATATATATATATATATATATATATATATATATATATATATATATATATATATATATATATATATATATATATATATATATATATATGTATTATAAACAAACCATATTGACATATTTTCAATGGTAAACATTATATGTCACATATAATCTACTATAAAGCCATTGCCATTGGAACATTACATAGCTCATTCAATTCCTGCCTTCCCTTAAACCTCATTCCTCCTCTAAAATATTATTCTGCATGTATTTTTGCACAGTTCCCATTTTTATCTATGTAATTTGCTTCTACTCTTTTCTAAAGATTCCACTTCCAGTTCTTTTTTCTCTGCTACTATATTTACTACTTTTAGTAGAATTGGTTTAGACTTTGATTTCCATTTTCTACTAATTTCTTTTTGGATGCCACCAGAAATAAACTCAGCAAGGCCTTACTATGTGTAGGCAATTCTGATTCTGTATCACAGCTCAAAAAATTTCCTTAGTTATAGCCATTTGTTTACCCACTATTTCTGATAGAGTACTCTGCAGGGAATTTTTAAAGTCTGCCACTCATTGCACTCCTAAAAATATGTTCTCAGTTACTTCTTTCTTCTCCATCACACCTAAAACATTTGCAGTTGTTCCGATGGAAAATTCTTTGTAGTCTGCTTGGGGTATAAAAATACCCATGTGAACACTTCCAAGCAAAACTCCTAAATCCTCTAGACTTTGTTGCATATTGGGGAGCCATACATATATCCTCCCATTATATATTTGTCAGTTGCTTATCCAGTCTCTCTTCCCAATTCCTTCTAACCTCCTCTTATTGATTCTTATAGTTAGCATGCACTATTTTATATGCCCTACTAATTATCCTTTTTTTTCAACTGCAGCTTCTGTTCTAGATTCTGCTAAAGACTCTACCAGTGCTGCTTTTTTTCACTTAGCACCCTCCTTTCTTTGCCTAAACTCTGGTATCAATCCTTGGTAGGGAAAGAAATCTCTAATCTACAGTCCAAATGTATTTTGGCATCTTCCCATTCTGTTACCTTTCCCTCTCTAATTATTTGCTCCTAAGACTTTGGTTCCTTAGTCAGATTTCTCCATAAATTCCTGCCCCCTCTTGCATATTCTCTGTAGCCTAATTGCAATTATCTATATCAGCAGAATCTCTTTTCTCCATTCCTGCATTGGCTTAGTTCTTAGAATGCTTTAAGAATATAACATTATATGTTAAGTTGCCATTCTCGCTTTCATTCTTGCTGGATAGGTTCGGAGCCGATCCTCGGCTCCGACTCGGCCTATATTATAGCTCAAGAGCTATTTTTACCAGCTCGAGGCAGCCCTATATCCCACAATACCATGCGCTAACTCCCCAGATCTCGTTTGCTGCTTCGCTGCGAGGTTGCTTTTTTACTGGCTCAGGTCAGTAAAGGATTTTTTTCAACGAATTTCTAATTTTTTGAGATAGTTATTAGGCTTTTTCCCCTACTTTGTTACCTATCGATTTTTTACTTAATAGAGTTTGTTTCATAAGCCCTACCCACCCCTGTAGTTAACTTTTATAATCTGGCCTACAGGCCTTAGTTTCTTTACTCAACTTTGTGTGTGTGTGTGTGTGTGTGTGTGTGTGTGTGTGTGTGTGTGTGTGTGTGTGTGTGTGTGTGTGTGTGTGTGTGTGTGTGTGTGTGTGTGTGTGTGTGTGTGTGTTCTTTTAATCAGTCCCGTCATCTCCCCTTTGTGTGTAAGTGAGTGAGTGTGTGTACTGATTGTGTGACTGTCTTAGGGCAATGTCCAAAGACATTAAGGTCGCGGGATTCAAGAAGTGTGACTCGTGCTGTCAGAAAATGTCTCTGACAGACGGTCACACTTCTTGTGTCTATTGCTTGGGGCCTTTACACCTGCAGGACTCTTGTTCCGTTTGTCATGGATTTAGTTCAAGAGTCCTGCAGGAAAGGCATAACAAGCTTATTCTAAGGGGCTTGTTAAAGCCTGATGACTCCCCATCCAAGTCTGGCTTGGGGAAGCCATCAAAAACCACCAAACCCTCGGCTCCAGTTTCTGAGCCGAGGGCTGGTGTTGTCGAGATGGCTCCGACCTCGGTTCCGGCTGGCTCCGAGGCGAGCAAAGTGGGTTCCACTTCGAAACCATCATCGGAGCCAACTCCAGCACGCAAGCACTCTAGGTCCCCTTCTTTAGAGTCCGTCAGATCGGCTCCGAGGTCCCCCCTTCTATCGGAGCAGAGTCATAGGACTCATTCATCGAGGTCTTCCAGGCTCTCCGATCACGACATCGAGAGGGTGGTCAGTAGACTCATAAAGTCCCAGGCTCTGGCCCAAATGCTTCAGAGCCCATCTCACCAGACTGTGGCTCCTTCGATACAGTTATCCATTCCTCCTCCGACTCATCTCTCGAGTTCGGATCCGGAGTTCGTCGGAACCGTGACCTTGCCCACGTCGGAGCCGATACCCCCTCCTTCGGCTCTGGTGTCGTCGGCTCTGACCTCTTTATTGGTTCCGTCCACGGAGAGGTCCGGGTGCCAGGACTCCATTGTCGGCTCCGAGGGGGCGAGTGGCAGCTTGGCCCCGACATCATTCTCGGAGCCTTCTCTGTCAGTTCCGGGGGCAGTTCCGGCCTCTTCGGAGCTGGGGCTACCTTTGGTGTCTGATAGGGGAGCCTTCGAGGTGATGAGGAGTGTGCTGGACCCAGTGTCCACTCCAAGGTTAAGTTCTGCGGCTCCTCCCTCTGTAGTGCCTGTTACGGTCTCTGGCCACCCTCCTATACCCAACAGCAGAGATCCAAAGCATAAGGTACCCACTTTGGGTGTCTCCTCCTCTTCCGAGGGTTCCCCTGAAGTTTCAGGGGAACCCCCTAGGAAAAGAAAGTGCAAGAGGAAGCACATAGACTCCCCCGAGTTTGTCACGTCGGACACCGACTTGGATGAGTCAGAGGGTTCCCCCAGATCACCCTCTGAGGATGTCTCCTTTTCAGACATCCTGTAGATCCTAAGACAGAGGGGAAATTGGTCCACTCTCAAACCTTCTGAGGACGAGTCTGGTCTAATATAATCATTTTAATACTTCTATTTTACTGTGTTCTACATTTCCTATTTATTTTTAGCTCTGTCATGCCTCTGTACTGTACTACATTCACCCTTCCACCTCCTGGGTGTCTCCCCCTTTTGACCCACTAATGGAGGTAGTGGCTAGAAAGGCATGGGCAGCTCCTGATTCAATGGAACCTACCCCTAGGAGGCCTTCGAAATTTATTTCTGCACCAGATGACAAATCCTTTCTCACCAAAGGTGTTTCAGTTGATGCTATGGTGGTAGCAGCAGCCACTAAGAAGGAATTAGCTGATCCTTCTGTACCTGTTCATCCTCCTAACAAAGAGTCCAGGACCATGGACAGGTACGGCAAGCAGACCTTTGCTTCAGCGACATTTTCTATGCGATCGCTGAACTATTTATGTCATTTCACACGCCTTCAAAGAGACTTGCTCACAGAGCTGGGTGAAACAGTACAGGATCCTTCTGCTGTGGGGTTTAAGGACAAAATAAACTCTCAGCTGGCTACCCTGAACTCCATTGTTAACTCCTCCATGCGGCTAATCTCTTATGCAGCCAATGGAGCGAGTAGGGCCGCTGGCACAGGCGTTGCGTTGAGACGCCACGCTTGGATGCGACTCTGTAATTTTGCCAACCCCTTCAAGGCGTTCTTCACCAACACCCCCTTTGACAGTTCAGAATTGTTCAGGCCTCAGGTGAAGAATACCCTCACCAGATGCGAGCAAGATGGTAAGACTCTCTCTGCCATGGGAGTCCATTTTTCCACGCCTTCTAGACCTTATCCTAAGGGACAGAGGGGTGGAAAGATGTAGTTCCGCAAACCACAGGGAGTCGCGCCTGCCGCACGTGGTGAATTTCCCCCTAGAGGCAGAGGGGGGAATAATAACAGACGCCACCCCAGGGGCAGAGGGGGTCCACAAAACCAGGGTTCCAGGGAATCTTTCCCTGACCAACCCTTTCAGCATCCCTGAGAAGCTGCCCGACTGTCCACCTTCGGAGGCAGTCGGGGGAAGATTATCTCTGTACGCGGAAGCCTGGCAATCCATCACTCAAGACACATGGGTACAGAAGATCATATCCGAGGGTTACAAAATTCCTCTCACTTTCCCTCCGGTACAACCGCCAAAACCCCTACCAGACATACCACCCACGCAGAGGGGTCAGGCTCAGCTAGAAATAAAAAAGCTGTTAAACAAAAGAGTCATCCAGGCAGTCCCAGCTGATCAGCTAGGATCCGGAATCTATTCCAGGTTCTTTTTGGTACCAAAAAAGACAGGAGATTGGAGACCCATTTTGGACCTCAGCAGGTTAAACAACTATGTGTTAAAGACAAAATTTCAGATGGTAACACTGCAGTCCATTCTACCCTTTTTGGGCAGAGACAACTGGATATGCTCGTTAGACCTCCAGGACGCGTACTACCACATAAAAATACACAGGCGCTCCAGGAGGTTTCTCCGCTTCCGGCTGGGAGTCAGTCATTTTCAATTCAGGGCCCTGCCCTTTGGTCTCACCACAGCCCCCCGGGTGTTCACCAAATGTTTGGCAGTGGTCACGGCTCACCTGAGACAAAAAGGATTCCAGGTGTTTCCATACTTAGACGACTGGCTCATTTCTGCTACCACCAAACAGGATCTCGTAATGGCCAGGGATTATACTATCCATCTTTGCAACAGCCTGGGTATTTCTATAAATTTTGCAAAGTCCTCCTTGTCACCTTGTCAATGTATAAACTTTATAGGCGCCGTATTAAACACCACAGAAATGTCTGCAACATTACCACCTCAGAGAGTGACAGGCATAAGGTGGAATGTTCAGCTCCTGTTTCAGTCCAGCAGAGTCCAAGTCAAGCTAGTATTGAAAGTGTTGGGCCTCATGGCGGCGGCGATTCTTCTACTTCCATTAGCACGCTTCCACATGAGGCTCCTTCAGTGGATGCTGTTTTCTCAGTGGTCCTTTCAGCAGCTGCCAATGACCCACAACATTTTGATAACACCATCTTACAAGAAACATCTCTCCTAGTGGATGGTTTCCCCTCAGCTTTTTCAGGGCAGACCTTTTGTTCTCCCCCTTCCAGTTGCCACTGTCACAATGGATGCCTCCCTGATCGGGTGGGAGGGGCATTATCAGGGCAGGACAGTCCAGGGCACTTGGCAACAGTCAGAATGCCACCTGCACATAAATGTCCTGGAGATGAGGGCAGTGTTTATGACATTGCAGGCCCTTCAGAGCTCTCTTCCCATGGGGACTATAGCAATTCAAGCGGACAATATGTCTGTAGTGTGGTACATAAACAAGCAGGGCGGAACAAAGTCCTACCCTCTCTGTCGAGAAGCACTCAGACTTTGGCAATGGGCAATTTCATCTCAACAGTTTCTGATAGCAACGCACATCCCCAGGAAGTCCAACATCATAGCAGACAGACTGAGCAGAACTATCCTCATGCCTCACAAGTGGTCTCTAAATCAAGTGGTAGTAGAAGGAATTTTTCGGAAGTGGGGCCAGCCTTGCTGTGACCTTTTCACAACTCCGCAAAACACTTTTCCCTCTACCAGGCCAGCCCCTCAGAGACGCTCTTGTTCACGTTTGGCCCCGGGGTCTTCTTTATGCCTTTCCTCCCTTTCCATTGATCCCGCAACTAATTCAGAAAGCAACTGCTTTGAGATCCAAAATGATTCTCATTGCCCCGTTTTGGCCTCGACAAGTTTGGTTCCCGTTCCTGCACAAATACCTACTGGAACAGCCTTGACATCTGGAACCCCTTCCGGATCCACCACCTCACGGGCAAGCTGCATCAGTCTCTACATTCCATCAACCTCACAACTTGGTTGCTCCACTTCCAGCCATAGCCAGGTTTCCCCTTATTTCTCCTCCTGTTCGTGATATCATTCTGGCTTCCCATAAGTCCAATACTAGGAAGACTTATGCGAGTAAATGGAAATGTTTTTCACACTGGGCACAAACTAGATCTTTAGATCCCTTCCATGCACCCATTCATGAGGTTCTAGACTTCCTGGCAGAGCTTTTTCATTCGGGGTCATCATCGGCCACTATCTGGGTACAATTAGCGGCCATTGCTAATTTTCATGTTGGACTCTCAGAAGCAAATATTATGTCCCACAAACTCTGTAAAGCCTTTCTCAAGGGCATTTTGTTACTCAGACCTCCAGTTAAAGATCCACCCCCACAATGGGATTTGAATTTAGTTCTAACTTCACTAATTCTACCCCCTTTTGAACCGGCAGCTGTTTTTAGTAGCTATAACATCTGCTAGAAGGGTATCGGAACTTCAAGCCTTGTCTGTCCGTCCTCCCTATTTGTTTTTTCATAAAGATAGGGTAACTCTCAGAACAAACCCTTCCTTTCTACCAAAAGTGTTATCGGAAGCAAATCTAAACCACTCCATTGATTTGCCCGTCTTTTTCCCAGACTATACCAACAGGGTTGAACAAAAATTACATTCATTAGATGTTCATCGCCAATTACGGTATTACCTAGACAGGACAAAACAATTCAGAAAATCAGACCAGCTCTTCCTCTCTTATGCTGCAGGCAAGAAAGGGCTTCCAGTATCGAAAGTTACTCTTTCCAGATGGCTGACATCTATTATTACCTTGATCTATGAGTTGAGACACAGGCAACTACCCTCTAGGCCTAAAGCTCATTCAACTAGGGCACTATCAACTTCAACGGCTTTTCAAGCAAGGTTACCACTAGATGCCATTTGTGCAGCAGCTACATGGGCGTCCAAACATACCTTTATTGCCCATTACAAGCTTGATCTAGCCTCCAGAAATAGAGCTGATTTTGGTTCCACTGTACTCAGGAGTCTGTTCCATTGAGCCACCCAGGACTAAGATGCTAGGGACGCTGTCCCATCCAGCAAGAATGAAGGCGAGAATGACAACTTAACATTAAGAAGTTATGTCTTACCATAACGTTCCATGTTAGTTGTCTTCTTCTCGCCTTCTTTCTTGCGCCCCTCCCTCCTGCCCCCTAGCCTGGATAGACTCGAGGTTCTGAGTCCTTCCATTTCTGGAGATACAATATGTTGCGTCTTTCATGGAATCCTTAGTGTTACTAACAGGTAATCTGTACTCGTAAAAGAGGATTATAATATTATTATTATTATAATATTACTTTTGATACTATGTCTTAGCTTCCAAACGAGATCTGGGGAGTTAGTGCATGGTACTGTGGGATATAGGGCTGCCTCGAGCCGGTAAAAATAGCTCTTGAGCTATAATATAGGCCGAGTCAGAGCCAAGGATCGGCTCCGAACCCATCCAGCAAGAAAGAAGGCGAGAAGAAGACAACTAACATGGAACGTTATGGTAAGACATAACTTCTTATTATGGCTGTTGTTATTCTCCTTAAGGATCTGCATCCAAAATCCCAGGCTCTTCTTATTTTTTGAGCTTCTCCCCTGTTTCATCATCATCCTTTTCCACTTTGAATTATAGCTTTCTGCTTGCGCTATGTATAGGAGTGTTAACTGTGTAACTCTGAAATGCCCCTTCAAATCAGGTAATCCAAATCCACTTTGTTCTATTGGAAGGATCAGCTTATCCGGCTTGACTCTTGCCCTCTTCCTCTCCTAGTTAAAATCCTTCAACTCTTTATTAATTACTATCCACAACTTCTCCTCTGGTTAATAAAAATATGCCTGACCTGTGTATAAAACTAAAGGGATTAAAAACAATTCACTGCTTGTATCTTGCTGTCCATATCCATAAAACAGAGTTTCCAGTTTCTCAATTTTTGTATTATCTTTTGTTTAGTCTCTTCCCATATAACCTTAGCTGCCATAAAAGAATCCTTTTTAACCCATACTCCGAAGTACTTCATTCTGTCATATCCCCATAAATATAGTTGCTGCTAAACCATTTCGTTTGTGGGCACATAGTTTACAGCTATTACCTTTGTTTTATCTTCATTAATTTTGTATCCCAAAAAGACATGAAACTGTCTCAGAATGTTCCATAACACTGAGATATCCTTTTCTGGTTTTATCAGGTGCAAAATAATATCATCTACAAATAAAGCCAACTCTTCTTGATTACCATAGCAATCATATCTTTGAATTTCTTCCAGGTCACTTACTTTCTTTGCTAATGTTTCTAAATATAACAAAATAATAAAGGGGAAAGAGGACACCCCTGCCTGGTTCATCTGATCAAACAGAATTTATCAGAGAGGACCCTCCCCCCACTTTAATTTTTACCTCCTATCTCTCATATTTCCTCATAATTAACCTTATTTTTGTGTCAAGGAATGCATATGCTTCCGTTGCCCTACTCATAAAAATCCCAGCTTACTCTGTCAAATGCTTTCTCTCCATCAAGACCCACCAGCATCAGTGGTATTTTCTTACATTATGCTTCCCTCTGGATCGTTTTTGTTCCATTAATGTTGTCAAATGTTTGTCTTATCTCCATAAAACCACACTGAGCCATATCAATCAATTTTGGCATTGTTTAGAATTGAAATGGGTCTATGTGAAGCTGGATCTGATGGGTCTTTACCATCTTTATTTTATCTGTATTACAGCCACCACAGATTTCTTCCAGGATGTTGGTGCTTCTTCTCCTTTTAAAATACTGTTAAACAAAAGCTTCCAGATCTTTATCACTTTCTTCCCTCCTTGCTTCTAAACTTCCTTAGGAATATCATCTATTCCTGGAAACTTTCCTGTAGATTGGTTATATATCACCATTTTTTATCTCATCTCCTTCTGTCCTAACTGTTAATAATTGATCCTCATCTACCTCCAACTGTGGCATATTTAATTCTTCCATGAACATTTCCATTTGTACTTTTTCTTGATTTCCATCTTTCTCTGCTTTTTTCAGATTTTCATAACATTTACAAAATATTTTTAATATCTCTACAGGATCTCTGGTTAATTTAATTGTTATAGGCTTCCTAAGCTTGTCAACAACCCTTTCTGCTTTCTATTTCCTGAGTCATTGTGCTAACACTTTTTGTGCTCTGGAGTTATTATCAAAAAGCAGTTGCTTAACAGCAATCTTTCTAAACTCTTGCATATTATCCAGGTAGTCCCTTATTTTCTCATTAGCATTTTGCAGTTGTGCATCCTCTTGTTTTCTGAGATTCTTCCTATACTGCAATATTTTAATCGTTGTTAGTCCTTCTAAATAATTATTATTTCTTAACCATATCTCATCTTATTTTATTTCTACCCTATTTATAAACTCCATTTTCATTTTATGCCACTGCCTTGCTGTCTTTTCTGAAGACATTTCTATCTTCCCTAATAACCCCTGAA
The DNA here is from genome assembly GCF_019279795.1 of Protopterus annectens. Classification (NCBI taxonomy): domain Eukaryota; kingdom Metazoa; phylum Chordata; order Ceratodontiformes; family Protopteridae; genus Protopterus; species Protopterus annectens. Next base: position 449,718,898 of record NC_056749.1, on the reverse strand, counting down.
TAATTTTCAGTACCCATTTTATTAAATTCTGCTCTGTTTAACAGACAGGCAGGGAAGTGCCAGTGCCTTTTTTTAGTTCATCACCTGCATTTTTTAGTTATTATTAACAGGTGATCTAAAATATTCATTGGATGCATATCAAAACTCTCAATTAAATGCACACATTCATGTGAAATATAATTTCTGTCTAGCCTAACCCATTTTTTGTACCGTGGAATAATATGTAAATTCTCTTTGAGTTCCTGTTTTCTGAATTCACATCTTCCATACTAATTATTTTCATAAATTTCTTCAAAATCTAACCTCTTTTGTTATATATTTCCGTCTAGGCCCCAGATACAGCCTCACTGTTGCAAATCAAATTCTGTTCCCTACCAATAGATAATATTCCCTACTGGAAGCTGATTATTTCTCTGAGATAAGCTCCACTGTAGCAGATTTAGGTGAAATATACATACATGCCAGCATAATCCTCTTCCTTTGCCAGTAGCCCCCTACTACCACAAATCTACCATTATCATCCTTTTTCATCTTCTATCACTATTGGAGCCCTTCTAGCAATTAATATAAGTACTCCAAATTTCCTTTATCCCAGATATTTCACTGAATAACCATCCTGAAATCCTTTCTTTTTTAAATTCACATGCTCATTTCTTTCCAAAGGTGTCTTCTGTATCATAGCTATTTTCATTCTGCATATCTTAATGTCATTTACTACTGTTTCTTTTTTGTGTATACCTTTGAGACCATCCACAGTCAAAGATAATATGGAAAGTGTTGCCATTATGGTAAGACGTTATTATTCCCAGCTATTATATACAACAGCTTTTTAAAAATGAATAGTTTCAGTTTTTGTGTTACATGCACACACTAATGTTTGGCAGGTTAATCTTTTATACAACCATTTCTTGTAAAATCCATTTGAACCTACATCATATTCTATAAGACTTTTTGTTTTAATGAAAACCCTTAGACAAAATAACAAATATACCTCAGAACACCCCAAAACATATTATTTTAATACAAGCACATAACACTATGTACATTTTCAAATAATAACATTAATAGGAACATTTGTTCCAGACTGTCAGCTATACTCAAAGGTTTTGATTAACTTATAATAAAGGTTATTCATGCTAAGACACATGGTGCAGCCTGTGCTTCTTTTTATACTTATTGCTGTCTTTTTTGTATTATCTTTATTCCTCTCTCAGATGTACAAAACAACTTGAATGAGTTCAGAAAACATTATCTGTTAGCCTTTGAAAGAAAAAAATATTCTCTTGTTATTGCCCTTCATCAGATTGTTCCCATAGAAACATGAGAATGAGATACACACTTGCTTTCAGCTACAAGCTTCTCATGTTGTACTGTGAAAATGTATTGCTAAAGGAAACTTTTCATTGCATTCAATTTTCTTTTATTTACTTGCTCCTGCTTGAAACTTGTTAGATCAAGGGCCGTAATCCAGTAACTTCCCTGTGTAAAAGTGTGAAAAAGCATATCAGTTTTACATATATTGTGCTATGTATACTTTTACAACCTTTCACCTTAACAACCTAAGATTACAACCTAGTATCCTAAACATGCTTTTGTCCAGACTTCCTTCTCTTTTTACATTGCAGTGCCTATATTTCTCAAAACTAAACAAGAAGAAAGAAAGAAAGAAAGAAAGAAGGAAAAAAGGCACCATTTTGCTTCAGTATGTCTAAAACACACAAAAAGTACTGAAAATGTTTTACTATATAATATACAATATATGTCATGTTTTGTAAATGCGAGGCTAAGAACAAAATTTGTTTTACTTACAGTTACCTCTTTCCTTCCTCTTCCCTTCTTAATGTTCTTCCAAATATTAATGAAATGAAGTTGGGCATATGCTTTGGAAACCCCAACAAGTTTAACAAGGTCAGAAAAGTCCAATATTTTCAGGTTTTCTTGGTCCCCATATTTCACAAATGTGACTATTGCTTTGTAATCCCACATAAGTTCATTTATTTCTGAGTTGCTGGTTTTCTTCCTGTTGATCTCCATCTCTCATCTCTAGCCTCTGATTCTTTTCCAATGTACTCCTAATTCTTCTAGTGAAGTCCTATGTTTTTCTCTGTCTCTCAACCATTTTCTGGAACATTGAAAAAGGTTTCACTGGCATTGTCAGAAGAATAAGAAGCAGAGTCCTCTTTAGTTTGATAGCTCACTTTTTGTTGGATAACTCTTGCATTTCCTTCTTAGCACGTTTTCCATAAAAAATGACTTTAACCCTCCAGAAAAAAATATTCTGAAGACAGCTGGATATGACAGCTTGAATCTCACACCTGCCTATTTACATTCCCAGATTGCTGGAATAAATTTACTCCTCTTCTGCCTGGTGTACAGTGAGTAATCACCTTCAACAAACACTCTGCTGTCTCTGACTACTCTTGTCAGAAATACTGTGTGAGCAAACTGGTGTAATTAAGGAAATTATTTTGTGAGCTGCAATACAGAATCAGGATTGCCTAGACATAGTAAGGCCTTGCTTAGTTTAATTCTGGTGGCTGCAAATAAAAGCAATTACTAGAGAATGAAAATCAAAGTCTAAACCACCCACATCAGAAGTAGTGAATATAGTAACAGAAATAAAAGAACTGGAAGTGAGATCTTTAGAAAAGTGTTGCTGCAAATTACATAGAAAAAAATAGAAATTGTGGAAACAGTACATGCAGAATAATGTTTTGAAGGAGGATTGAGGTTTAAGAAAAGGCAGGAATTGAATGAGCTATGTAATTTTTGACTGACAAGGTATTTCTAGTTTATAAGTAATATATAATGTTTGCAACTGAAAATATGGCAATATGGTTTGTTTTCATTTATATAAATATGTGATTGGCTATGTCTTAAGTGATAATTTAATAAAGATGCTTCTTGTTTAAAAAGAAAAAAAGCCCTCTACTGTCTCCAACTTTTAGCACACTGCCCTTCTACCACAGTTTAGTTGGAATCATCTCTTTCTGATGGTATAATTGCATCATTACTATTAGAGGTCTTCGCTGCTTTCTCATGGCCAGGCTTGGAGCATACACACAATGTGGTCTTTCAATTAACAACTCCTGCTGTGGAATAACACTCCATTTGCTTATCTGTGCTTTGATAAAATGAATACAGTTTGTTCCTTCCAGTTTCTGTGGCACAGTAGATAATCTCAGGTTTCCCCATGCACTCTTTCCTCTTATTCTAAAATTTTTGAAACATGTCTTTTTGAGCAGTCTCATACTCAGCCAGCCTTTTCTTCATTTTGACCTCTGATTTTTGCATTTTTATCAGCACATCTAAATATCTCTTTAAAGCTTCTTCCATTCTTTCCAGCCATTTGTTATTTGAGTTTAGATACTCCTTCAGTGTTTCATTTATTTTAATCAGCTCTGAGCACCTGAGCACATTTTACTTATTTTTTCCTCTGGACTACTGTAAGTCATGTCTTGTACCAAGACTGGAACTCAAACTGCTTTTTGTTGAACAGTTGCAGGATTCTTCCCAACCAATGTTTCTCCTCCCCTTTTGATGCTGATTTTCTTTCCGATCAATAAATTTCTATGTTAAGTTGTCAATCTCGCCTTCATTCTTGCTGGATGGGTTCGGAGCCGATCCTCGGCTCCGACTCGGCACTTGCTTTAGCTTAGGAACTCCTTTTACCAGCTCGAGGCAACCCTATATCCCATGATGCAAGGCGGAACTACCTCAGATCTCGTTTGCCGCTTAGCGAAAGAGGTCTCCTTTACCAGCAGAGGTAAGTGAATTTCTTGTTAAAGAAAGAAAAGCTTAGTTAGGGTTTTATTTTCCCTTTTAGTCATAGTTTAGTCTGTAGTGTATTACAGCCCACCCTATTCCCTTGTTTTTCAAACTTTTAAACTCATTTAAACCTTTAGTGTAAAGTTTTTAGTTAGGCCTAAACCCCAGTTGTTAATCCCTTCCTGTGTGTTGTGTGTAGGGGATTAATTTTGTGTGTTTGTTGGGGTTTGTGTGTGTTTCTTCCTCCTAGGATATGTCTAGGGAAGGCAAGGTCTCAGGCTTCAAGAAGTGTGACTCGTGCTGTCAGAAAATGTCTCTGACAGACGGTCACACTTCTTGTGTTTATTGCCTGGGGACCTTGCACCTGCAGGACTCCTGTGCTTTGTGTCACTCTTTTAGCCAGAGAGTCCTGCAGGAAAGGAGGAATAAACTTATCCTCCATGGCTTACTTAAGCCAGAAGGTTCTCCCTCTAAAGCAGGGTCTGGGAAACCTTCTAAGCCACCGAAGGCTCAGGCTTCAGTTTCCAAGCCTCCTCCGGTGGCTCCGGCTCCGTCGGAGCCGAGATCGGCTCCGGCTGGAACCGATGTTTCTGCCTCAAAAGTAGTGGGTTCGGTACCGGCTGGTTCCGATACCTTATCTACTGTAGCCTTGTCGGCTCCGGCTGGAGCCGACACTTTATCCAGCATCGAGCCGAAATCTTCGCTCCATCTGGAGTTCAGGAGACTTCGGCTCCGATGGCTCCGTCGAAAGAGGTCTCGGTCCCTTCATTACTGAGTATCCACTCGGCTCCGGGGTCTCCTCTTTTGTCGGAGCGGAGCCATCGGAGCCGATCTTCGAGATCTTCCAGGCTGTCGGACCACGACTTGGAGAGGGTGGTAAGCAGGCTGTTGAAGTCTCAGGCACTGGCCCAAATGCTCCATAGCCCGTCTCAACAGACTTCGGCTATAGCCTCACCCCTTGAACTTCCTCCTCCGACTCCACATCGGAGTTCGGAGCCGGAGCTTCTCGGGACAGCTACTGTTTCGGTGCCGGAGCCGATACATCCTTCGGCTCCGTCATCCTCGGCTCCGATCTCCTCCTTGAGACCTTCCTTGGAGGGATCCGGTCGTCGGGTTTCCCTTGTCGGCTCCGAGGGGGCTAGTGGCATTGGACCCTTGTCCGACCCCGCTCTCCCTCTCGGAGCTTCGGCTTTGGTAAGCTCGGCGCCGACATCGGCCTCGGAGCCTTCTCTCTCAGTGGAGCCGGGCATTCCAGTTTCTTCGGAGCGGGGATATTCCAGTCTCCTGGGGAGGGGAGCCTTTGAGGTGATGAGGAGTGTCCTGGCCTCTGAGCCTGGTCAACGGTCCATCCCTCTAGCTCCTCCCTCATCAGTGCCTGCAGACGCCTCTTGCCAGCCTCTTGCTCTCAGGCCCAGGGATCCATCACCCCAGGTTTCCCCATTGGGAATTTCCTCCTCTTCCGAGGTTTCTCCTGATCCTGCAGGGGAACCCCCTCGGAAGAGGATGTAAGAGGAAACACACAGACTCCCTGAGTCTACTACATCTGATACCGACTTAGATGAGTCGGAGGGTTCCCACGGTCCCCTCTGAGGATGTCTCCTTTTCAGACATCCTTGAGCTCCTCAAACAGAGGGGAATTGGCCTCCATTGACCCCTCCGAGGATGAGTCGGTATACCTGGAGGCTTTTGGATCCCGACCCTCCACCTCCTGGGTGTCTCCGCCTTTTGACCCACTGATGCAGGTAGTGGCTCGGAAGGCGTGGGCGGCTCCAGATTCTGTGGAACCTGTCCCCAGGAGACCATCCAAATTCATCACGGCCCCTTCGGACAAACAGTTCCTTTCCTAGGGTGTCTCTGTGGATGCTATGGTGGTGGCGGCAGCCACTAAGAAGGAACTGGTGGATCCTTCAGTACCTGTCCATCCTCCTAATAAGGATTCTAGGACCATGGACAGGTATGGAAAGCGGATGTTTTCTTCAGCGACGTTTGCTATGCGTTCGCTGAATTATCTTTGCCACTTCACCAGGCTTCAACGAGATATTCTCAAAGAACTGGGTGAAGCAGTCCAGGATCTTTCTGCTGCTGGGGCTCAAGAAAAGATTGCCTCGCAGCTTGGAATCCTGAATTCCATATCTAACTCCTCCATGCGGCTCATATCCTATGCGGCCGATGGAGCGAGCAGGGCCGCAGGCACAGGAGTTGCTCTCAGACGCCAAGCCTGGATGCGGCTTTGTAATTTTGCGGACCCCTTTAAGGCGTCCTTCACTAATACCCCTTTTGATGGTTCAGCTTTGTTTGGACCTCAGGTGAAGGATACCTTGACCAGGTGTGAGCAGGACGGTAAAACTCTTTCTGCCGTTGGAGTCCAGTTTTCCACTCCTTCTAGACCATATCCCAAGGGTCAGAAGGGGGGGAAGATGTGGTTCCACAAAGCCCAAGGAGCTACACCGGACGCACGTGGTCAGTTTACCCCCAGAGGCAGAGGGGGTAACAATAATAGACGCCGCCCTAGAGGCAGGGGGGATCCTCAGAACCAGGGCAACAGGGAGTCTCTTCCTGAGAAGCCCTTTCAGCATCCCTGAGGTGTTGCCCCACTGTCCACCCTTGGAGGCAGTCGGGGGAAGGATTTTGCTGTACCCAGTAGCCTGGCAATCCCTATCTCAAGAGATGTGGGTACAGTCGATCATATCCGAGGGTTACAAAATCCCCTTGAAGGTATCCGTACCTCAACAATCCCTTCCAGACATCTCACCCGGTCAAAGGGATTTGGCAGAACAGGAGGTTTCAAAGCTCCTAGAAAAGAGCCGTCCAGACTGTGCCGCAGACCAGGTAGGATCCGGCGTCTACTCGAGATTCTTTTTGGTCCCCAAAAGGACGGGAGATTGGAGACCAATATTAGACCTGAGCAATCTAAACAGATTTGTCAAGAAGGCAAGATTCCGGATGGTCACGCTTCAGTCCATTCTGCCCTTTCTGGGCAAGGACAACTGGATGTGCTCTATAGACCTTCAGGACGCGTACTATCACATAAAGATTCACAGGCGCTCCAGGAGGTTTCTCCGCTTTCGGCTAGGGACCAGTCATTACCAATTCAGAGCCCTGCCCTTTGGCCTCACTTCAGTTCCCAGAGTGTTTACCAAATGCATGGCAGTGGTCACAGCTCATCTGAGACGTCAATGATTCCAGGTGTTTCCTTATTTGGACGACTGGCTCATCTCCGCCACCACCAAGTGTCAGCTTCTTCAGTCCAGAGACTACACTCTACAGCTTTGCAGGAGTTTGGGAATTTCAGTAAATTTCGAAAAATCTTCTCTGCTGCCTTGCCAATCTATCACCTTTATAGGCGCAGAATTAAACACCGTCAAAATGTTGGCCAGACTAACAGATCAAAGAATTCTGGACATCCAAAATTGCTCGCTTCTATTGCAAAGCAACAAGATCAAAGCCAGATTTATACTGAAGGTTCTAGGTCTTATGGCTGCGGCCATTGTTCTTCTACCACTGGCTCGCTTCCACATGCGTCTTCTGCAGTGGATGCTATTCACGCAGTGGTCGTACCACAGTCTCCCGATGAGGCACGAAATCTTGGTCACACAGTCGTGCAGAGCTCATCTGAACTGGTGGATGTTATGTGATCCTATCTCGCCTACATTCTGAATGATGGGTTCGGAGCCGATCCCTCGGCTCCGACTCGGCACGCTTATGCCAAAGAGCGAAGTCTCTTATTGGCTGAGCTTACAATATCCCAGGATGCACCACTGCCAGTCCCCCAGATCTCGTTTGCCGCTTAACTGCAAAGACGTGGTCTCGAGCTGGCTGGGCTGAGTAGCTTTTATTAACTACTTTTTCTGTCAGTTTTTTGCTCTTTATATCACAAAAGCCGTTTTAACGGCTATCGCTGCCTTTGTGTACGTGTGAGTTGTGAAATTTGTTGTGTGTGATTGGGTTGAGTTTGTTTTGGCCCCGCTTACAATCCAGGGCCTTTTCGGTCAACCTTGTACTAAAGCTTTAGTGGTTTAAAGTTCCCGGTCATTACAGCTAAAGTTGTGTGTTACACTATTACTGTAAGCCTTTGGTTTTTTTGTCACAAGCGAATTTATACTTGTTAATTTTCCTGTCAGAAATTGTTTAACATCATGTCTCAAACCCCTAGGCCTTCGGGCTTTAAAAAATGTTCTAAATGTGCTTTTAAGATGTCTGTTACTGATGACCATCTACTTTGTGTATATTGTTTAGGGGCAAAGCACTTGCAGGAGTCATGCAGCGTATGTCACGCTTTTTCCTCAAGGGTCCTCCAGGAGAGGAAAAATAAATTGATTCTCAAGGGGTTAATTAAACCCTCTTTTGAAGAAGCCTTGTCTTCCTCTCCGACTCCTGCCAAAAAGAAAAGGGCTTCGGTTCCGACCAGTCCGTCGGATCCGACTGCCAAGAGACCTAGGCAGGCCTCTCCTTCGGCTCCAAAGACTTTCGGGCCGAGGTCGAACGGTCTGCCTCGATGCCTCCAGCATCGACTCCTCGGACTTCGGAGCCGATGGCTGGGGCATCGAGAGGCGGGTCACCTTCGTCGGCTCCACTGCTCTCGGAGCCGACAAGGGTCGCCCGCTCAGACACTTCCTCCTCGGGGCCGAAGTCTACCTCGGCACCGATGGAATCTGGTGTGTGTTTCCTCGGCGCCGATTCTCATCGAGTCGCCTCGGAGCCGGTCCCCTAGTCCCTTGGGGCCGAGGGAGAGGTCTTCTCGAACCCGTTCTGTTTCCTCTCGGTCTTCGAGAATGTCGGATTCTGATATAGACAGGGTGCTCCAAAGACTTTTCCAGTCCCCAGTCTTCCAAAATTTGTTTCGTTCCGACCCAGTTGGCTTCGGAGCCGATGACCATGACCCACCCCATTGCCATTCCTCCTCCGACTGCTTCGGCTCCGTCGAGCAGGTGCTCTTGGAGCCGGTGGAGATCTCAGGGTCGGCTCCGACCCTTACTCCAACCCGGCCCTCGGGTCCGAGTTTGGTACGCGGACTTCTTGGCCGGACCCGAGGGTGATGTTTGGGACCTATGCTTTCGGTTCCGAGCCTCCCTCTCGGTGCTTCGCTGCGGGACTTCCGTCTACCATCATGGCTCGAGACCGGACACTCCCAGGATTCTGGGGTCCGGCTTTCAGGGCCATGAGGAGTGCCTTGGCCAAATCCTCTTCGCCATCTCTCCGGTTTTACCAGCACCTTCCTGGGCGTGGAGACTGGGTCTTTGGCAGTTCCCTGTCCGTAGCCAGCGGAGCCCGAGGCCTGAGGTTACCCCCAGTGGGGGTTTCCTCCTGAGGGTTCTTCGGAGTTGTCTTCAGAGGAACCCCCAAGGAAGAGATCGTGCAAGAGGAAGCACGTGGACTCCCCCGAGTCTATTACATCGGACACTGATATGGATGATGCGGAGGGGTCCCCTAAGTCGTCCTTGGATGATGTCTCTTTTGCAGACATCTTAGAGATCCTCAAACAACGAGGCGGCTGGATATCCAAACCCCCCTCTGCGGACGAATCAGTGCTCCTCAAGGCCTTTGGGGCTCAGCCCTCCGCCTCCTGGGTGTCTCCGCCTTCGACGAGCTTCTGGATTTAGTTTGTCGAAGGGCGTGGGAACATCCGGATACCGTGGAACCAGTCCCTTCTCGTCCAAACAAATTCTTATCTGCCCCCCCCCCCCCGAGAAGGAGTTCCTTACTAAAGGCGTGGCTGTAGATGCCATGGTGGTGGCATCTGCTACACAACAGGACGTGGCAGAGGCTTCAACGTCCATCCATCCTCCTAATAAGGAGTCTAGGAGTATGGATAGGTACGGGAAGCGCACCCTGACTTCAGCGGCCTTTACCTTAAGGTCTCTGAATTATTTGGCACATTTTACCAGGCTTCAAAGGGATCTGGTCAAGGAGTTGTCAGATTCCCTCTCGGGTAACCTACCTGAGCAGCTAGCCCAGTCAGTTAGCTCTCAGTTGGCTATCCTTACGTCAATTGCTAACTCGTCCATGAGGCTCATTTCCTATGCGGCCGAAGGGGCGGGTAGAGCGGCAGGCACAGGCGTGGCTCTACGTAGACAAGCCTGGCTCCGCTTGTGTCAGTTCTTGGAGGCCTTCAAGTCTTCCTTCGCCGACGCTCCCTTTGATGGGTCCTCATTGTTTGGACCCAAGGTGAAAGACACCCTTACCCGTTGTGAGCAAGAGGGAAAAACGTTATCTGCCGTAGGGGCCCGTTATTCCACTCCCTTTCGGCCTTACCCCAAGGCCAAAGGAGGGGGGAAAATGTGGTTCCGAAAATCTCGCAAGTTTTTCTCCCAACAGCAGGAAGATTCCCGTCCAGAGGCAGAGGGCGGGAAATTTTTCAGGGACGCCGTCCCAGAGCCGGCAGAGGGCCCCGCAATTCTGGAGACCGCGAGTCCTTTCGTGGCTCTTCAGCCTCCCACACGTCATGAGGGATTGCCCGGCTGTGCTGCTCCGGAGCCAGTCGGGTGTCATTTTGCCAAGCACCTAAAAGCCTGGGAGTCAATCACTCAGGACAGATGGGTGCTTCGGATCATTGCCGGAGGTTACACCATCCCATTCACATTCTCGCCCCCACCGTCCAAAAGAATCCCGGACCCACCACCCAGTCAAAGGGAAATGGCAGCCGCAGAAGCTTTAAAGCTGCTAGAAAAAGGAGTCATCCAACCGGTCCCCACAGACCAGATCGGATCAGGAAATTACTCCAGGTTCTTTTAGTGCCAAAAAAGACAGGGGACCTGAGACCAATATTGGATCTCAGCAGACTGAACCAATCCGTCACGAAATCCAAATTCCGAATGGTCACGTTACAATCCATTCTCCCATTGTTGGAGAAGGATGTTTGGATGTGCTCCATAGACCTCAAGGATGCCTATTATCACATACCGATACATCAGGCGTCCAGAAGGTATCTGCGCTTCAGCCTGGGAGTCAGTCATTACCAATTTTGCGCTCTGCCCTTTGGTCTCACCACAGCCCCAGGGGTTCACCAAGTGTTTGGCAGTAGTGACGGCTCACCTGAGAAGTCTTGGATTCCAAGTGTTTCCCTATCTGGACGACTGGCTCCTGACTGCCACCACCAGGCATCTACTAATGGACAACCTCAAAGCCACCATCTCCCTGGGTGTTACCCTGGGGATTACATTCAATTGGTCAAAGTCTGTCTTGCTGCCCTCTCAACGCATAAAGTTCATAGGAGCAGAGATAGACTCAAGATTGATGCACGTCTTTCTTCCTGCCGAAAGGATCCAAACTTTACAGGGCCAAGTTCAAGCTCTGATCTCGAGATCCAAAGCCCCAGCCAGGATGGTCCTACAGGTTCTAGGCTCAATGTCTGCCACGGTACTTTTAGTTCCTCTAGCAAGGTTACACATGAGGATTCTTCAGTGGCTCTTGTCAACTCAATGGTCCTTTCAGGATCTTCCCCTCAATCACCACATCATGATTACGGAAGTATGCAAAAGGGACCTTCGCTGGTGGCTTCAAACATCCAACTTGGATCAGGGAAAACCCTTTGTTCTCCCCCCTCCAGTGGTTACCCTGACGACCGATGCCTCCCAGATAGGGTGGGGGGGGCATTGTCTGGGCAGGCTAGTTCAGGGCTCCTGGCTTCCGGACGAAGCTCTTCTCCACATCAACGTGTTGGAGATGAGGGCTGTACTTCTATCCCTACAGGCCTTACACAAGTTTCTTCCTCAAGGCATCATCGCCATCCACACAGACAACATGTCGGTGGTTTGGTATCTGAACAAACAAGGAGGGACCAGATCGTATCCCCTTTGCAGAGAGGCCATGAGAGTGTGGGAATGGGCTGTAGCTACCAACCGCTTCTTGGTAGCGACCCACATCCCGGGAAAGTCAAATGTATTGGCGGACAAATTAAGCAGGACAATTCTCTCTCCTCACGAATGGTCTCTAAACCGCACAGTAGCAGCCCAGATTTTCAAGAGATGTGGGACGCCGTGCTGCGACCTATTTGCAACTCTACAAAACACCAAGTGCCAAAGGTTCTTCTCCTTGATTCCACATCAGGAAGTACCAGCCATGGATGCTCTAGCACAACCTTGGCCAACAGGGCTACTTTATGCCTTTCCTCCAATACCACTCCTTCCCAAAGTTATTCAAAAAGCTTCTCAACTGGGGTCTTCAATGATTCTGATTGCCCCATACTGGCCTCGTCAGATATGGTTTCCTTACCTAAAAAAGCATACAGTGGATGATCCGTGGACCTTAGACCTGATCCCGGATTTGCTAATCCATCAGTCGGGACATTGGCATCAGTCTCTTCAATCTCTGAAATTGACAGCTTGGCTCCTCCACTTCCAACCTTAGTTAGAAGTCACACACTAGACCCGGAAGTTGTTCACATTTTATCTTCGGCCCACAAACCCACCACTAACAAATTGTACCTCAGTAAGTGGAAGAGGTTTGCTATCTGGGCTCAACTCAAGGGCTTAGACCCTATCACTGCTCCTGTCCCAGTGGTTTTGAAATTCTTAACATCCCTGTTTAATCAGGGATCTTCTGTCTCAACTATTAAAGTTCAACTAGCTGCTATCTCTAAGTTCCATGAATCCACGGATCCTCCTTTGATGAGCAGCAGACTATGCAAAACATTCATTAAAGGTGCGAGTCTGTTAAGACCACCAGTTTTTCATCCTGCACCTCCGTGGGATCTTGATTTGGTGCTTCGCGCATTAACATCCCCCCCTTTTGAACCGGCTGCTACATGCGGATTAAAATATCTGTCTTGGAAAACGGCATTCTTAGTGGCTATTACTTCGGCAAGAAGAGTATCAGAGCTTCAAGCCCTGTCTATTAAACCACCGTATTTGATTTTCCACAAAGATAGAGTATCACTCAGGCCTAATCCATCCTTTGTTCCAAAGGTCTGCTCTAGTTTCTGTCTTCAACAATCTCTAGAACTACCAGTTTTCTTTCCGAAATTCTCTAATGAAGCAGAATACACTCTCCATAAATTGGATGTTCACAGGCAATTACGTTCTATTTAGACAGGACTCAGCAACTTCGTAAGTCAGACCAGTTGTTTGTGTCCTTCTCAGATAATAAATTGGGCCAAACCATCACGAAAGCTACAATCTCAAAATGGATCAGAGATTGCATAACTCAGGCCTATTCTTCTTCGAATAAACATCTTACATCATCTATCAAAGCTCATTCTACCAGAGCTATGGCTACTTCTATAGCCTTTCATTCCAAGCTCGCTATATCGGAAATTTGTGCTGCGGCTACTTGGTCCAACCCGCACACTTTCATTTCCCACTACAAATTGGATGTGGCATCTAAAGGCGAGCATCGTTTGGTTCCACGGTACTCAGGAGTGTTTTCCAGTGAGCCACCCAGGATTCAGGTGCTAGGACGCTGTCCCATCATTCAGAATGTAGGCGAGATAGGATCACATAACATCTTTTAGTTATGTACTCACCATAACTTCAGATGTTTGGGATCCATCTCGCCTACATTCCTGATACCCACCCGCCTTCCCCCTGCCTTGCAGATCAGAAGAGATGGAACGGTTTTGAGCTTCACTGTTTTTATCTTGTTTCATCTGACGATGTTATATAAGCAGGGTATGCATGTGTGCATGTATGCGGACAAACTAGATCTGGGGGACTGGCAGTGGTGCATCCTGGGATATAGTAAGCTCAGCCAATAAGAGACTTCGCTCTTTGGCATAAGCGTGCCGAGTCGGAGCCGAGGGATCGGCTCCGAACCCATCATTCAGAATGTAGGCGAGATGGATCCCAAACATCTGAAGTTATGGTGAGTACATAACTAAAAGATATCTTCCCCTCTTCTTCATCAGGGCCGACCCTTTATTCCCCCTCCTCCAGTTGCCACAGTCACTATGGATGCCTCTCTGATCGGGTGGGGGGGCATTATCAGGGCAGGATGGTCCACGGGACGTGGCAACCCATAGAATACCATCTGCACATAAATGTCCTGGAGATGAGAGCAGTGCTTTTAATGTTGCAAGCCCTCAATGACTTTCTTCCCACGGGGACTATTGCAGTACAAACGGACAACATGTCCATGGTCTGGTACATCAACAAGCAGGGCGGGACCAGGTCCTATCCGTTATGTCGAGAAGCTCTCAGACTTTGGCAATGGGCGATCTCTTCTCAGCGGTTTCTGATAGCAACGCACATCCCCGGCAGGTCCAACCTATTAGCGGACAGGCTGAGCAGATCCATTCTGATGCCTCACGAGTGGTCTCTCAATCAATCTGTAGTGGATCAGATTTTTCTGAAGTGGGGCACTCCTTGTTGCGATCTTTTTGCTACTCCTCAAAACAAAAGTGCCCGATTTTTCACTCTCTTTCCCCTTCCAGGCCAACCCCTGAGAGACTCTCTAACCCAGGATTGGCCCCGGGGACTTCTGTACGCTTTTCCTCCCTTTCCCTTGATTCCACAAGTCATTCAGAAAGCCACCGTTTTGAGAGCCAAGTTGATCCTCATTGCCCCATATTGGCCTCGACAAATTTGGTTTCCATCTCTGCATCGTCACCTTCTGGTGCAGCCCTGGCATCTGGACCCAGTTCCGGATCTCTTGATCCACCAGTTGGGTCAGCAGCACCGGGCCATTCATTCTCTCAACCTCACTGCTTGGTTGCTCCACTTCCTACCCTAGCCAGGCTACCGATGATTTCGGACTCAGTCAGAGACATTTTAGTGTCTTCCTTGAAGTCGTCCACTAGGACTGTTTATGCTAGCAAGTGGCGACGTTTTTCTATTTGGGCAAATTCCAGAAATATTGATCCCTTTACTGCTCCTGTACATTCGGTTTTAGATTTCCTGGCGGAGGTTTTTCATTCAGGATCCTCGTCATCTACAGTCAAAGTACAACTGGCTGCTATTTCCAAGTATCATGTTGGCTTGCATGACAATAATATTATGTCTCATAGATTATGCAAGGCCTTTCTGAGAGGAGTTTTTCTCCTAAAACCACCTATAAAGCATCCTCCTCCGCAATGGGATCTAAACTTAATGTTGGCATCCTTGATACTACCTCCCTTCGAACCGTCTGCTTCATGTTCTTTGAAGTTATTGACCTGGAAAACTATATTTTTACTGGCTGTCACTTCTGCAAGAAGAGTTTCCGAGATTCAAGCTCTCTGCATTCGTTCCCCTTATTTGTTTTTTCATAAGGACAGGGTATCATTAAGAACTAACCCTTCCTTTCTCCCCAAAGTCGTATCTCAAACCAACATTAACCAAGCTATAGACCTACCAGTCTTTTTCCCAAACTATTCCGACAGAGCTGAACAGAAACTGCATTTTTTGGATGTCCATCGTCAGCTCAGGTACTATTTGCATAGAACTAAACAATTCAGAAAATCGGACCAATTATTTGTCTCCTATGCAGAAAACAGGATAGGCCTTCCAGTTTCTAAAGTGACCTTATCCAGATGGTTGACTTCCACTATTTCCTATGTGTACTCTCTCAGAGGCAAGCAGCTATCTTCTAAGCCAAAAGCACACTCAACCAGGAGTCTATCCACTTCTGCAGCCTTTCAGGATAGACTACCCATTGATACCATTTGTGCAGCAGCTACTTGGGCTACTCCTCATACCTTTGCCTCTCATTACAAGTTGGACTTGGCCTCCAGAGATAGGGCCAGTTTTGGTTCCACAGTTCTCAAGAGTCTGTTCCATTGAGCCACCCGGGATACAGGTGCTAGGGACGCGGTCCCATCCAGCAAGAATGAAGGCGAGATTGACAACTTAACATTTAGAAGTTATGTACCTACCATAACGTTCCATGTTAGTTGTCTTCTCGCCTTCTTTCTTGCGTCCCTCCTTCCCCCTGGCCTGGACAGATCTTGAAGAGTTCCTATTAGGTTGTTTCCTCCTGAGTCTTCATATGAGGACTTCTATTAGGAACTGCTGTTCCTAATTATGTTAGGATAGTCTTTAGCAGGGTAGGTTAGCTACCAAACGAGATCTGAGGTAGTTCCGCCTTGCATCATGGGATAT
Organism: Protopterus annectens; assembly: GCF_019279795.1. Lineage (NCBI taxonomy): Eukaryota > Metazoa > Chordata > Ceratodontiformes > Protopteridae > Protopterus > Protopterus annectens. The sequence continues at coordinate 449,703,119 of NC_056749.1, read as the reverse complement.
AGGGTTGCCTCGAGCTGGTAAAAGGAGTTCCTAAGCTAAAGCAAGTGCCGAGTCGGAGCCGAGGATCGGCTCCGAACCCATCCAGCAAGAAAGAAGGCGAGAGAAGACAACTAACATGGAACGTTATGGTAGGTACATAACTTCTAATTTTTGCTGACATTCCAGCAATGCACTTATTAGCCAGTAACTGAAATTTACCCAAAAAAGACAAATTCACTGGCTCTCTTTCTTAAGTTTCTGTTTTTCTACTTTGAGAGCTGAAATTAACAAACTCACCAGATGCAAAAGTAGGTTATTGGTCAATATACCTTGACAAAGAGTCACAGCTTTTAGCATTTTAAAATTCATTTAATTTATACTGTTGCAACCACTATCCATTCCAGTTGAGTGCATACGAAGGCCTTTTTCAGTGTACTTCGACTTCACAGTAAGCTTTCAAAAAGGAGTATCACAATGTCCAATAGTTGCTCCTCTACTATGTTCAGTCTTCCTTTTAACCTGCTTTATCCCCCACCTTCTCTACACAGATGAGATGGTACTATTTTGTACAAATAACTCAGTATACAGACCCCAGTGGACTTGCAAGCAGATTTCTTAGCTCTAGTCAACTGGATCTTCAACAAAAGCCTCATTCTCAGCTGCAAAAAAAGCCAAAACTATGATTCTGGCACCAAACAGATACTAAAAAAATACATTTACATGGCCACAACAACATCTCTATAGAAAACACTTTTCTAAATACCTTGACATTTGACTTAACCCCTCCCTCCACATTGATTACACAAGGGGAAAAAAAGGTTAACTCTTTCTTATTCTGAGCCAGTAAAACCTAACCTTTTCTTACTAAGACCAGCAGAAGAGCCATAGGCAAAGTCATTCTACATTCTCAACTTAAATACTGCCTTCCCCTCATAGTCTCAGCATCAAAATCAAACTCCATATACATTCAGTCAATAATCAGTAAAATCTGTAGATACATTACTCAGTCCTCTAAAACTGAGCACTGCTATGAAACACTGAAAAGAGCAAAATACATTTCAACAAAAGGCTGACCTTCTCTTAGGATCCCAGCTATTGAAACTCTTGGTCACCTTGGCCTTCTCTTCCCTAACATCTTGACTAATTTTACAACCGTTCTATTGAGAAATAACAGCCACTCTGATACCACACTGCAACTCCCCAAAACTTAACTCTGTTGTATCGATCACTGCTTCCATGTAATAAGCCTATAACTCTGGGGAACTATTCTCCCTAGAAATAAAAGATACTTCATCTTAATTAAAATGTAGGACTCAACTAAAGCCCCGCTTTATCTCACTAGCCACATGTCGTGGCCTCTTATCCAAGTATATCACCTAACCTGAGCCATATCACTCTCTGTTTCTCTTATTAGTGACATCATTTCTGTACCACATGCTCACTGAGGGTCTACTAACATATATATAAAACTTTGACCACCAGACATTATTTGATGAGCTGATGTCATTGATCATTGTGGATGAGTATTTAAAATACTCTAATCCAAACAAACCGCCAGTCTCACACCACGAAGAATAAGTCCAGCCAAAAGTTTTTTTTTTGTAAAACCAGCTTTAATCCTTAAAAGAATAAGCGCTTTAGTTTTTGTATACTGAAAACTTCTTCAGATATATTTAAAAATCCAAACAGAACTGTTTAAATCACCCTCCGTGAGGGTAGAAACACACCTACAATCCGTTACAGCAGCCAGAATGCTAAAGTCAGAAATTTAAAGGCATATACACACCATAACAAAGGGAATATATGCAAGTACAAACAGTATTTGTTGCACTTGTCCTAAAAAATGTGTTATAAATAGTTAAATTAATGAGTAAAAAATAAATATATAATATAAAAAATACTGCAGTAATTCTGTTAGCAACATTCCAAAGATTTAAGTTTTAAAACTGGAGCTACACTAATCATGTCATTCAAACCTGGGTGCCTGTAGGCATCCAGCCTAATCTGCAAAATCAGCTCCGGCTGCTCCAAGAAAGCTGACCACAGAACACCCCTCAGACACTTCTCCACCTTCTCTAATACACTAAACTTAAAGTCATGTGTTTCATTCATCATAAGGTGCCTGTAAAGGGCATTGGTAATTTTTTTCTTTCTGATTTCACAAACATGCTGATAAATGCAGTTGTGCAACTTTTGTTCATTTTTTCCTATATAATAAGCCTCACATTGTTGACATCTAGCTCCTTAAATAATTCCTGCTGTCTGACAGTTATATATCCCTGTTGCAGAATAATCTTATTCCTCAGGTTAATCCTGTCCCTTTCCAGGATATAGTTACATGTACTGCACATCCTGCATGTAGTCATCTTGCCCCTAAGTGGCACCTGTGTTTTTTTTCTTTTCCAACATGTCTTTAAAGTTGTGTCCCCTTCTAAAAATAACAGTAAGGTGAGTCCCCATGATTTGCCAAAGTCCATGATTTTCCCTAAAAAATATTCCAGTTCCTGTTTAAAATCCAGTTAACCTTATTACTTTCCATGTTGTATGTGGTTACCATAGCTCCTGAATATTTATTTTCATTACTTGACCTTGTTACCACCCCAGTATCACCCTGTCTGTTCTCCATTGTTAAGATAGGTTGGTAACCCCTATTTCCCTATTGTATGCCACTTCCTCTTTAATTTCCTGCAACATTTCCACTGGGAACCCCCTTCTACTGAACATCCTGACCAAGAGTTCCAATTCCTTGCTAAAACCAATTTCAGTTGTACTCATTTGGGCCCGCCTTCACCATCTGTCCTTTCACCACTGCTTTTTTTTTTTTTTGTTTAAATGGTTGAAAGCTGGTGTAATGTAATAGTCTGTTAGAGCAAGTGGGTTTAGGATAAACACTAGCCATTTAACCCACCTGCTCAAAGTCCTTTTCAATCATCACATCCAAATAGGGCATTCTATCCCTGCTGCTAGTATGAGTAAATTGCAAAACATCTGTGCTACCATTGATGTACTGCAAGAATTGTTCCAAATGTTCCTCATCTTCCTTCCATATAATAAACAAATCACCCAGGTAATGCAGGTATATCTTAATACTATCCCTATATTCCTGCCTGAAAATTATGTGGTACTCCCATTGTAACATAACCACATTTGCCAGGAAAGAACCCACTGATGACCCCATGGCCACCCCTCTTTTTGCCTGTACGTCTTTCCTTTGAAGTACATAAAATTATTACACAGAATGATTTCTAACATTTCCAGGCATGTATTTATTTCATCCTGAACGATCCCCTTCCTACTAAGGTAATCCTGTACTGAGTCCAAGGCTGCCCCATATGGTATCACTGTGTACAAGTCACATACATCAGTTGTGACTAGTAAATCATTTACTGCAAACTCTACATTGTTTAATTTAGCCATGAAATCCCACAAGTCTTGGCATAAATGTTGTTCATCTTCTAATAAAAATTAATATTTCTTGTCAATAAAATGTGCCAATGGTATAGTAATGGAGCTCCTCCCATCCACAGTAGGTCTTAATGGTGGATTGTTAATGGATTTCTGCACCTTAGGTACCCCAAACATAGTGGGTTTTCAGTGGGCCACAACCGAGAGGTACTTAAATTCTTCCATACTAATACGCTGTTCAATAAACATATCTCTGAATTGCGTTCTAATTAGTGTGTATGCTTTATTGAGCTCTGACAGACTGGATTGTTCATAAGCCTGACCTGCCAAAATTTTAAAAATACGTTCATTATAATCCTTTACAAACATTACAACAATCCCCCCTCCCTTGTCTGGTTGCATTGCCCTTAGACCACATTCATACAGCAAGTATACAACCAGTTTATTGAAAGACTTGTATGACATATCAAGTTTTTTGTCAAGGTTGCCTGGCTATATGGAAATAGTGAACAAAAAGTTCTGGTGAATTTCAGAACAGTCCCCATTAATAACAAAATGTTATCATCTGTAGAACTGACATCTGTTAGGCTTTTCATTACTGTTTTGCCAAGCCATATTCGTTCATGCAGAAAAGACTATTGACTTTATATGGAATCAAGGCTATGGACATGAAAATGTAACATGACTGGAATCATCATAAAGCACATTCAACATTTACCAAGGAAAGTATGTGAGAGCCCTTGCCCATAAGAAGAAAACTTGTTATTTAGGAATTGTTGTACAGATGTGAAGAACCGAATAGTTTTATCACTGAAATTCTAAATAGAACATGCTGCAAGCAAAAGCCACTTTAATTAGTTGACAATTAATAGAGCAACAAACGCTCTAAAAAAGCTCAGTTAGATGTGCTGTGCTCACCAGAATTAACCGAGGAAATTTTAAGTGACCCTGTTGAAGCATATTTTACAGAGTGATGCATGGACAAGATGAATATGACAGAACTGGAGAGTCCAAAGCCTGTCTATAAACATTTAAGTAGGGTTGTAAATCATCATCATCATCATCAACCTTCATTTTCACATTTTCAACATAGGGTCAGGTTGTTCTGTCAGCTATCAACATCACATCTAATGTTGACTGTTCAGTCTTCATCAAATTTTTGGATCTTAATTCGAAGCTCAGAACCATCAGCAAGCTTATGATTCCAAACTAGAGCTCCTTCCACCATACCCATGCTGCCTAGCTCCTCTCAGATACCTCAGATCTCAGTTGTCATGCACACCAACTGTAAATGCTCTTTTGACCAATCTTTTCTTCTTCTACCCTTCTCATTCTTTCTGCCTTAGGTAATCTTTTTTTCCGCTGTGTAGTGTTTCTGTATATGGTCATCATGTCCTCACTGTCTTTCCTCCTTTCTTCTTTCCATCTTGCTATTATGTCAGAGAAATCTGACAAGCCCATTGGGTTTAAAAAGTGCACTTAATGTGTGCACAAGATCCCTGTATCTGATGCCCACAAGGAGTGTGTGTATTTTCTGGGTTCTGCCCACCTTCAGGAGGCTTGTTCTATCTGCAAGGCCTTTCTCCCTGGGCCCTTGCAGATAGAAGAAGTAAGCTAGTTCTCAGGGGTCTTCTGCCCCCTCCTTCTCCTGTTTTTGCTTCTGTCTCAGGGGCTCAACCCCCCACCAAAAATTCTAAGGAGGCCTGGGATCATAAGAAGCGGGCAGTCCCCAGACCCCTCCCTGCCTGTTGAGCCAGAGCTTCCAAAAAAGGCCCTGAGACCTTCAGAGCAGAGTTCCCTAGCTCTGATATTGGTGTCTTCTTCTCTGCCCTGTGCCCCACTATCCTCTTTGGGGATGAAGCTTGGGGAACCGAGTATGCCTCCAAGGGATGCTTCCCCCAAGCATCACTCCAGACCTTCCTCTGTGCCCCCATCCATCAGGCCGTCTCCGAGCCTGTCAGAGAATGAAGTGGACATACTGATGTGGAAGTTTCTCTTTGTGTAGATCCAGATGGCGGTCATTCCAGCTCCATCCCATATGGGATCTGCGAGTAGACTTTCTCCCTGCAGGATTGTTTCTCCTTCTCAGATCTAGCCTACCATTTCAGATCTCCAGGATCTGCCGGGCCTGATAGTCCTTACTTCTTCATGCTGGACTGCTTACTTGAGTAAGTTAATGAAAACATCAATACCATCTCTTTTGGAGTCCCCATATCAGAGTCAAGTGTGTCTCTGAGCTGAAGCCTCAATGTTGAGTCTAGGGGGATGACTTTGTCTCTGAAGTTCTCAGAGTTATTGCTTCCCCTTGGTGCCTCAGTGGGATTCTGCAGCTCACTGCCAACTCCCACCTTGGAGTGGAGGGCTGCTAGTGAAAGGAGGCAGTCTGTTCCTGATCCCTTGGGACAAGGGAGGCTTCCTAATTACTCTGGTAGTCCTTCTGCCTTTGAGGTGGTGGGGAGGGATATCTCCATTCTTAAAAGACCTCCAGCCCCTACAGTTTTGGATCCACACCTTCTACTCCAGAGCTCTGCATTGGAGACCTCTCTTCTGCCACCAGGCCATCTGGCTCCTCAGTGCCTCCAGACTCTTCCACTTAGGAAAGCCCAGACTTCCTCCCTGGAGCACCCCACCGTGGAGGTTGCCTGGAAGAAAAGGTGCAAAGGGGGCAACTAGATTCCCCATAGAAATATTTCATGACAGACACTAACTTCGATGAAGGGGAGGGGTCCCCTAGATCTCCATCTGATGTCTCCTTTGGAGACATTTTAGAAATTCTTCACCAGAGAGGTGGATGGTCAGCCCAAAACCCTGCCCCAGATGAGTCAGTGTTCCTGGAGGCCTTCAGGACCTGCCCATCTACATCCTGGGTGTTTCCCACTGCAGACCCCCTCATATACCTGATGTCTGCAAGGGCATGGAAGGAACAAGACATTGCAGGGCCTATTCCCAAAAGAGTGATACGATTCTTAGAACCCCCCCCCCCCCAGGATAGACCCCACTGGATGAAGGGCATTCCAGTAGATGCCATAATGGTGGTGGTGGCTGCCAAGAAAGAGCTTGCTAGGAAAAGCTCTACTGTCCATTTCCCCCTAACAGGGAGTCTAGGGCTATGGACAGATTTGAAAAAAAGGGTCTACACTTCTCCCACTTTTGTCCTCCGAGCATTGAATTACCTTTCACACTTTACGAGACTACAACGGGACTTACTTAAGGAACTCTTTAGCTCCGGCCCTGAGTCCATGATGGCAGAGGAATAGACTTCCTTTACCTCCCATGTGGCCACTGTGGAGTCTATTTCCAGTGCATATATGAGGCTGCTCTCTCACACAGTTGAGGGTACCTGTAGGGCAGATGGTTCTGGGATTGCTATTTGGTGCCATGCCTGGATGCAGGTATGTGATTTCATTGAATACTTTAAAGCATCTTTTGTCAATGCTCCCTTCAGTGGTTCCTCCCTCTTTGGACTGACTGTTTGTGACACACTCTCCTGCCATGAGAAAGATGGAAAGAGCCTGTCTGCCACTGGAATCTGCTTCTCTACCCTGCAAAACTCCTTCTCCAGTTATCAGCACAGGGAAAAGAAGTTGTGGTTCAGAAAATCCCAGGGTCCTTACCAGGATGCCCCTCCACGGGCAGAGTGGGGAATAATTTGAGTGGTAGACACCATCCTTGGGTCAGAGAGGGTCCACTGAATTAGGAGTCTTGGGATTCTTGCAGCATTCCTGAGGTGTTGCCCGACTGCCCCTCTCTGGAGGCAGTCAGGAGACAATGTTCCTTGCACCTCGAAGGCTGGTTAGACATCACGAATGACCAGTGGGTGCAAAGTATCATATCCACAGGTTACTCCATTCCTTTTTTAAATTTCTCCAAACCAAAACAAAACCTCCCCGATGTTCCACCCAATCATAGGTAGGTGGCAACTTTGGAAATTGCAAAGTTGCTTCAAAAAAGAGTAATACAGGCGGGTCCCTTCAGACCAGCGCAGATCATGGGTCTACTTCCGATTCCTTTTAGTTCCAAAGAAAACAGGGGATCTCGGGCCCATATTGGACTGAACTTACCTGAACAGATCGGTGAAACAAACTAGCTATTCTGGATGGTCACAGTTCAGTCTATCCTTCCCTTTCTACAGAAGGACAAATCAAAATCAAAAAGATGAGATGCCACAACAGAGAAGATTTATTGTTAAAACACTATAAAAATAATAAAAGTTAAAATCCTAGATGAGTGCTTTCAGCCTTTTAAGACCTTCTTCAGATCTATAAACCTTCAAAAATAACAATTACATCCTGTGCAGGTGATAGACTTTATAGGAGCCTGCTTTGATACAAACAAAACCCTGGCCTATCTTGCATCAGACAGGATTCTCTCACTACGGACATATATCAGACAAATGTTAGTGGTGTGAGTTCCTCCAGCAAATCTTGACCTCAGGGCTCTGGGTTCTATGGCTGCAACAATAACTTTGCTACCAACAGCTCATTTACATTTGAGAGTCCTGCAGTGGACATTATCAGTCCAGTGGTCCCTTTTGTATCATTCTGGTGGTGGCTTCATGACCCAGAAGTGTCTCAGGGTCAACCTTTCATTCTTCCTACCCCCATTGGCACATTGACCATGGATGCCTCCCAGCTGGGGTGGGGGGGCTTTACCTGGGAAGTACAGTTCAAAGCAATTAGACTCCCCAGGAGACCAATCTGCATATCAGCATCCTAGAGATGAGGGCAGTGCTTCTAGCATTGCAACTCCTTCACTCCCTTCTTCCTCTAGGGACAATTATGATTCAGATTGACAACATTTCTGTTGTGTATTACCTCAGCAAACAATGGGGGAACCAAGTCCTACCCCCTTTTTCAGGTAGTGATGAAAGTGTGGCAATGGGCTCTCTTTACCAAATGCTTTCTGGTTGCAAGTTCTAACTACAGGACTTGAGCTCCAGTTTGAGTTTCTTCTCCAAAAGTCCCACCCTTTTCTTGTTGTGGTTTTAAAAGGCAGGCTTCTGTCCCTTGTGGTAATTGGACTTCCAAGGCTTCCAAGGTCCCTCCCTCCCTTCTTTCATTACTATTGTCTGTTGTATAACCAATTTAAGTACTTTCCACCCATTGTTTTCCATATATAACTAATACTAAGTGCCCATCCAGCAAACCAGGTTTGCACTTAAGGAAACCTCCCTTACTACAAATTGTGCGCTTGCTTGTTTTTCCAGAGCTCCCATCTGCTTGACACCCTAGCCACACTCTGAGGAAGTCCTTTGTTAATCCTGCTACATCTTTAGCAGATAAGATATTTATTTTATTGTTTTGCAGTTTCATTTACTGTTTAGAGTGCTACTGCTTTATTTTTTGATTTTGCCTTTAAATCATTATAAAGGTCCCTCAGACTTGAAATTGCCTTGACAAGGTAGTTTAAATTTTGTTGTAGCATTGCACGCACAAGCATTCTTTCTTGATGTTATTACATCAAGAGGTTAGCAGTGCCCTATAATGACAGAAACACCCAGAAAGTACATTTTATCTATGAAACTTCACTTAGAACTGAAACCTGTAACTTGGTATGGCTAAAACAAAGCCATTGTGTACAGACAAGCCAAGAGCAGCCTGTTTCACATTAAACAGAATTACTATTAAATCTTAGCAAAATCTAACCTAATGTAGTTTAGTGTCAAACCCCAGAGACCACACAAGGAGACCTCTGTGTGACCCATTCCTCAGCCTACAGTATCCCACCCAAATATAGGTCCAAACAACATGGATATGCATTATGCCACTACCAATGTATGGAAAAATATTAAAATGTATGCAAACATGTTCACGGGATTGTATGAAGATCAATATATATATATATATATATATATATATATATATATATACACACACACACACACACACACACACACACACACACACACACACTCACACACAACAAAAGTTTTTTTAGAAATCTGTATTAAGTTACCATTGATACATAGATGATTTGATTTTTATATGTAAAAGGGGACAAAATCAGATAGATGAGTTTATTTCTAGTTTACATCAGAATAGATTTAACATCCAATTTAATGGTTTGCAAGTAGGGGAAAAAGTAAATTATCTGGATGTAACTTTACAAGGTAAGAATAGTAGTTACATACAAAGATACATAGAAAATGTGAACATTTTGATCATTTTTTTTTGGGGGAAAGCTTTCATCCTCTCCATACATTAACTGCTATACCCTCTGGAGAATTTCTGAGAATAAAGAGGTTATGTAACAATAAGGTAGAGTGTGAACAAGAGCTAGAAAAGGCTAAACAAATCTTCCTGCAGAGAATATGAAAAGACATCGGTTGAGATGGGTATAAATAGGGTAAAAAGAGAAATTAGAGGTTTTGAAAGAGAAGGAAGTAAAAAGAGAAATGAGGGGAAAATGAAAGACAGAAACCAAAAAATATATATATATTTTGTTACTAAATACACAGTGTTCTCAGAAAAATTGAATAGTATAATAAGATATTATTCGGAAAAACCTGGAACAATGTAGAAATTTGGACTTCCATGAAAAATATTCTGGTATTAACCTTTTATACAAGGGGTAGAAGCATCCGTGATTTTACAGTACATGGGAGATTTAGTTTACCTGATATGGAGAGAAACAAAGAATTAATGCTTCAGGGAACTATTCTTGTGGAGATGTAAAAGTTGTAAGTATGTAATGAATAGTTTTGAAAAAATAAATGGAAAGAAGTTTCAAGTAAAAGGCAGCTATGGTTGTTACAGTGAAGGGGTAATATATAGAATAAAATATCCCTGTAATAACTACTATATACAGGAGAGCAAAATAAGTTTTGCTATCAGACTAAGGGAACATATCAGGGACATTAAGAAAGGGAGAGTGGAAAATCCATCAGCTCAACATTTCTTACACACACATAATAGTGACCCAAATGGAATAGAAGCTACAATTCTGGAGCAGGTAGAAAACAAGGGAATTAACATGAATAATATTAAGAGAAGGCTTTGGCAAAAATAATCAATTTTTATTTTAAAATATGGGACCTTATACCCTGGTGGACTAAACAGAGAACTTAGTTGGAAGTGCTTGTTGTAAATAATTAAACAAATAAATGTAACTGAATAATCGAATGGCAGTTGTATATATAAGGAATGAATGAGAAATGTTAGGTATACTCTGTAAAGGTGTAACAGCCAAGGCACTAGAGAGATTTTTTTAGTCATAGACTACCCCATTGTACGATACATAGATGCCCCACTCACTATACTTAACAAGGAGAAGATAAGGGTTAGTTGCTTATCTGGAGCCAGGATCCACCAAGTTATGCATGCACTCAAGTCACTACGCCAATGGTGCCAGTATGATTCTGTCATAGTCCATATGGGAGTTAATGACCTGAGATGTACTTCCCTGGACTATATGAAGAGAGATGTTGTTGAGCTCTCTGAATATGTTTTTCTGGCAGGTATGTGCCTTGGATTGAACTGTATGTTACCTTCAGCAAAGAAGATGCCACATTATAAACAAGAGATGACTGACTTGAATAATTGGCTTAGTTTCTGGTGGGATTCAATATTTGTCAGCATGGGAATACATGGTTAACAGACCAAGTGGCTTTGCAAAGGATGGCCTACACCTGTCTTCCTTGGGTTTCCATATATATTGGCTAGAACTTTACCCATACACTTAGAGCCTTTTTTAGGCAATGCCAAATTGGCAAACCTACAGGCATAACAAATAAAACCCAAGGAACTCTAAAGGTGCTGCTGCTTAGTGCTAACCAAGAAACTTCATACCCTGCAAGCTCAACTCAGTCTGGAGAATATAGACATCTGTGTCGTTACCAAGACATGGTTTAAATCCACAGAAAGTACTCTGTCAATGCAAGACTTTAGTGCTTTTCACACATTTAGACCATCAGCTGCACAGGTAAGGACAAAAGCTGGAGGAGTCTCAGTCCATATTAGCAACAAACATAACTCTTCAGTCAGTCAAACAGGATGATGCCCTGCAATTTATCCACATGCAAATCATCATAGGCAAATTCCCGTACTATACCTTAGCAAGCTGTAGGTCACCCTCTATATCCCTCCCTAGCTCATACCTAGACCTACTGGAGACACTCACCATTAAACCAAATAACATATTTTAAAACCCTGTACATAGCATGGTTTTGGAAGTATTGATGCAGATATGAACAAGTAATTTTTGATGCCTAGAGGACTCAGTAGGAAGTAACTGCAGATGCACTTGAAGGCATCACTTGGATCTAATGAGTTAACCCAAATACTCTTGACCAAATAGTTCCCACACCCACCAGAGGTTCAAACATACTGGACCTGGTACTCACCAATATGGGAGAGTGCTGCACCCCCGACCCAGTGTCTCTTCCTCATTGGTGAGTTTGGAACACAAAGCTGTCTCCTTCAAAATAAAATTCAGCTTGGTAATCCCAGCGAACAGTATATCAGTTAGGAACTATTCCAAAGCAAACTACACCTTGTTAAGTGATAGGTTATCAAAATTCAGTATCCTGTCCAACACCGAGTTCACAACAGCCCATGTAGAATTGTTCAGAGAGAGACCCTGCACAGCCATTTAAATGGCTGTATAGAGGTTGATGTACCTACTAGAAGTAAGCCTAAAACAAACTCTAAAAACAAATCACACTGGTAGAATCCTAACCTTAATAATGTATATATCAAAAGGAAAATTGTTATGGCTAAAATCAGGAAGAGCATCTCCCATAATGATAGGAGCTCTCGAATTAAACTAAACAGGAAACTACTAAGACTAGTTAAGTCCAACAAGGCCAATTATGAGGTCAATGTAGCCTCACAGACTAAAGGAAACCACAAGGCCTTCTACAGCTATGCCTGAAACCTCAAAGGCAGCACTTAGTATGCTGAACTGGTGGTCACTGGTGCCAGCTTCACTGAGTAGAGTAGTGAATTTGATGGCTAACAAATTCAGCTCATACTTCACCCCCTACTCCTTCCTACCTCCCTCAATGAAATACCTACTAGCATAACCTGTCCCCCAACTATTAACAGGTAGCAGGTCCTAGTTGCACTCACTAAGGCCAAAACTAATATCCTGTGATCCCTAATAAATAGCTGGAAACATGACCTATTAGGAACTCTTGAATTACTTTTCAACTAAAGCCTCAAAACAGGCTTTGTACCATAAAAATGGAGCACTGCAATGGTTATCCCACTTTACGAAGGTAGACCATCAACTGATCCCAGAAACTGCAGACCTATTAGTCTAACTAGTCTAATATGCAAAGGCATGGAATGATTTATCATGAAAATGATCAACAAAGACATGTGCAACCTTCAGACACTGGACCCAGCCCAGTTTGACTTTGTCAAGGGAAGATCATGCCTACTAAACCTGGTGGATTTCTTTGAGAAAGTCACCAGGGCAATGGATGAGGGGAAAATGTGGATACCATCTACCTGGACCTGGTTAAGGCATTCAATATAGCATCCCAGTCAGATGCATAAACCCCTATATAACTTGCTGGATTGCCAGTTGGCTCACATTCAGGACCCAGGAAGTTAGGATTAGTGAGACCACCTCCACTAAGAGACTAGTCACCAGCAGGGCACCTCAGGGCTCCATGCTAGGACCACTCTTATTTGGCATCTAATTCTCTGAGGTAAAAGCTAATGTCATGGTCCTTTAGCTAACCATATTTGCAGATGACTGCAAATTGGGAGCTATCATAGATCCCCCACCATGACACAAGCATCTTACAAGAGGGTCTGTCACAGACAAATGACTAATGCCAAAGTCACTGACTAAAACGCAATGCCAAGAAATGCATTATAATGCCTTTTGGGAAAATTGCTACCCAGGCTAATTACTCCATGGATAAGACACTTGTATGAGTTGACAGCGTAGTCAGGGATCTCAGAACATATGTGGACAGTAATTTCGTCTTTGACCAACATGTGACCAAGGTAGTAAGAAAAGCATTCTATGTCACTCAACTTATAAGTAAGGGCATGGCTTCCAGGTCCAAGGAAGTCATAGTGCCACTTTATTTGGCCCTTATCAAAACCATCACTGAGTATAATGCACCCTTTGGCATGTACCTGACCAGACATGTGTAACAGCTGGAATGCCCAGGAACGTTCTTTACCAGGAGAATCCAGGGTATAAACACATTGTCCTATATGGATTGCCTTAAAGCCTTATCTCTATACTTTTCCTACATGTTACTGAGAGGTGATCTATCCCTGGCATACAAAGCATCCCTGGATCCATCTCTGATGGAACTTTTGCACATCCACAAAACTAACAGCATCAGAACAACTATTGCCAAGGATTTAAATTTTGCTTGTGAAATATTTAAGACATATTGGTGAGACAGAGATGTGTCTCAGAGTATCTCCATACTCTAGAACAGACTTCCCATCCATGTGAAGCAGGGTCCATCTCAAACTCTATTTAAGCGTAACCTTGTCTTATGTGTTGGAAATCTGAAATTCACATCAGTCTGCCCCCATGTCTCTGATACACAGAGGCAGACAGTATTGCTCAAACTAACATACCCCCGCATAACCTCTAGAAACTTTCCTAACTAACATACCCCCCCTCCTAATAAATGCCCATGATACATAGGGATGCAATTGGATTGGATTATAAAGGTCCTGATGGTTGTTAGCCTACTATATAACTATGAACCTGTGATACTAATATCAAGTCAGCATGTTAAATATCATGTCATCAATTAACAAGTTAAACTACTAAGTGTTACCAGAGATCAAAATCTGAGATTTATTCACCACATTGATTATAATATACCCAACACACACACAAAAGTACTAGGTTGTTTTATAAAGCTGGTTTATTTAGATGAGCATGCATCTTAAACTGAGCCAAAGCAGTTCTTCCTCCCACTGCCTTATATACATGTGCTATAGTAATCATACCTCTGCGGTACTATCAATTAAAAAAAAAAACTAGAGCAAACCCACAGTAACCCACTTTATCTTTGTTAAACTGCTATAGATAAATCTACAAAAAAAATGCCCTGCTTTTCAAGGACTTGCCCAAATATATAATCCCTTAGATGATTAAGATCACAACAAAAACTATATTTGTACAGTCACGTCCTAAAACCAATGGGGAGATGTATTATACTCATTCTGAGTTGAAAACTTTGAAATTTTGTGCCATATAAAATCAGAGCTGAAAAAATGCTGTTTGAGTACATAGCATTGAACATTATTTTCAAGCTATAAACCATTACACTTTTTTTTATATAAATCCACAACCATTCCTTTATCACATTAGCCAAATATACATATCTATATCTATCTGTCTATATATTTTTCCTGTACTACGAATCTGTTTTTCAGACTGAAATAACTACCATTTTTGTACCCTATACACTCCTTTTACCTCTCTCAGTAAAATATTTTGACCTTTCTCTTTTTTAATCACATTTCTAATACTAACACAAAACTGTGTTTTTCTTGCACTTCTAAGATCATTTGCAATGTAGACTTATAGTATAGCTGGAAAGGTAATCTATCTATTTATGTAAATGTAATATAATTCGTGGACATTTATATTTTTCTTTTGTTCGTGTGTGCTCAAATGCATCTTTATATTTGTATAAACTGCTATGTACACTACTTGTTTTCATATACATTAATTAAGAAAAAATATTATTTTATTCACACTGGAATATTTTTATTAAAAGCAGCTTTCCCACTGTATTTTGAAAATTTCTCCCTTGGTTTTTTTTTGAAATGTGGTCTTGTTCTTGGCTCATTTGGCCTAGCCCACTTAAATGAAATCAATAAAAACATACATACATACATACATACATAATTACTTTTCTGTCTAAATATGCTAACCCACAAATAACAAAAAATATGACTAGTCATTTATCAGTTAGACTTTACAATTTATTTAATATGTTTGGTCAACTAAACTCAAAAAGAAATACAGTCATTTTGCTTAAATGTTACTGCCTGTAAACAAAGAAATATGTTCTGAGATGTTATAATACATTGTGATCTGTTGAAAAGAATTATATTACTGCATAGAGTTTGCTTTTTGACACTTTCATCTACCATGCTGTATCACAAATAAGTTGAAAGAAGATAGTAAAATTAAAATACTGAACCTTAATGAGTCTCAGCTACTATTTCAGGCATTTCTATCATGAGTCTGGGATTCTCCACAGATTTTTTTTTCTTTTCACCTTAATTTCTTTCTGATTTTTAAACTTGAGTTTGGTAGGAAGGGTCAACTCTTCCTAGTGAACAGGGAAGGGATTCTTTCACATTTCTTGCTTGGTTTATGGTGACCAAAACAGCAGTACATTTTATTTGTTTGTAAAGTAAATGTGTACAATTTTAGCTTAGATATTTAGATGAACAACTAAGAGTTGTGTTTTTTTTTTGCATTGGTACTGCTATGAGTACATATTTCGTCTGTGCCATTCTTTTTCTGTTTTCATATTTTGCTAATTAATTTTGGTACTTTTAGTATTGATGAATTTTATATGTGTGTGTGTATGTATATATTTATACACACACACACACACACGCACTCATATATATATATATATATATATATATATATATATATATATATATATATATATATAGGAACGATACAGAATCCTGAAAGGCCAAAATCCTGATACCAAAATCCTGAATGTTCAAAATCCTGAAAACACACAGAATACCAACACTTACTATATTCCAGCACAAGTACATACAGAAACAAATAAAACACAAACCATATTACTCTTCTCCAAGTATAAGCAGGGGGGCAAGCCCCCCCTGCACCCCACACACCCCCTACTACTTAAATATGTCAACTCTGAGATTGCACTTTGTGTACTGAAGTGCAATCTCAGAGTTGTTATATTTAAGTAGCGGGGGGTGTGGTGGGGGTGCAGCCCCCGACATGGGGGTGCAGGGGGGCTTGCCCCCCTGCATATAGTTGAAGGGTAATATGTTTTTGTATGTACTTCTGCTGGAATATAGTAAGTGTTGGTATCCACTGTGTTTTCAGGATTTTGAACTGTCAGGATTTTGGTCTTTCAGGATTCTGTAGCACTCCTATATATATATATATATATATATATATATATATATATATATATATATATATACATATCTATATCTATATATATTGCAGTGCTTTACTGTTAATATTATGTAATGTATGGTAGGGCTACTGCCAGTTTTTTTTTTTTCAAATCGCAATATATGGTCCTGCATAGTTACTCCATATGCATCACTGATGGCTTACTCCTTGCAGTTGCTGACAGCCACAGGCGAAATTGAGCCTTAGGTAAAGGACTTCATGGTGTCCCCTGCTGCTCACCATTTCATCTTCCTCCTCTGTTTTCTCTACATCCTGTCTTTCCATCTCCTTCTACTTTTTTAGTTATCTTAGACTTCGTCTTGCTATTCAACTTTTCCCCTGCATCCTTTTATTATACCCTAACTGGCCAAGACTGCACTGTTATAATTGTGAGGGATATAATCAGATTATGATAGGGGGGGGGTCTAGGGCTGTTAGGCCTTTAGAAAGACATGATATGGGGTGAATTTTGGAGCTTTTTTTCTGACATTTTGATCCACTGATGTCCAAAAGAAAAATAATTATTTTTCTTTTAAGACAGGAATGATTTTATTTATTTATTGACATTTGATTACCTGGAAAGTCTGACTGGGTTGAAGCTCAATTTCAGTGGAGGCCCAGGAAAAAAGCTTCAAAGTATTACAAAGCATTTTAAGAGCAATAATTGTACAATCTTTAAAAATAATACAATAAAAAAACAACTACGGTTTAAATAATTATACATAACTTGCATGCAAGACTTAACATCTGACAACATAGTAGTTTCCAATAAAATTGGAAGACAAATGCTTGTGAAGATGCATAAACCATACCTGGGATTAGTGCCAACCTCCTTACCCCTTCAGAAATAGATGGTCATCCTCTGTATACCTCTCCACTGTTAGATTGGGAAGAAAGTGAAAGAGCTGCTATCATTCACATACACAGAATGCCTCCTCACCCTCCCACACACCCATAGAAAGAGTCACCTTCTCTGTACTCCTCTGTCAAACTGGGAGAAAAATTAAAGTACAAGTAGAACAAATAATATATTTCAACTTACTGCTGCCATACGCAGATGCACACAGCATGCCTACAAGGATAGATACCCGCATGCACACCTTAAGAAGAATGAAAAAGAAATAATGATCATGGTAATGCATTCCAGTGTGTTACTCCTAAACTGTACAATGGCCCTAGACAAGCTATAGTGACATATGCATACCTCTTATGTTTGTAAGACAAAATAAAGAAATAATGACCTTACTGACTACAACCCCCCCCCCATGTCCAAGTTATAAAGACCTCCTGTATACACCTCTGAGTTTTAGTAGCAGGGAAAATTAAAGAAAAAATGGACACATTTTTCCTCAGCCCCAACAGAAGCTATATTGACTTTCTAAGTGCACCAGTGAAGTTTGTGAGGAAAATTAACAAAATAATGACCACACCACCGCCAACCCTGACACAAACTGTAGCAACTCATTGTGCAGACCTCTGATGTTTGATTGTGAGAAAAATGAAAGAAATAATGACCACACTGACTCCAGCCCCCCCCCCCCACAAGCTACTATGAACATCTGATCACACACCTCTGAGCATGGCCGATTTTACACAAGGAGGAATTTAGGACAGAGACTATTACTAAGACTGTGTCAAAACCAAGTTATACAGTGTATAGTGTAGGAGTTGCCCGGCCTCCAGAAGTTCTCATGGTCTAGATATTCCTTGATGCATGCTATCTCTTATTTTTGAAAGATAATGACTTATTAACTGTTCTTTTTTCTTGAATGCTAACTAGATAAATTATTTCTGTGCTCACCCAATAAAAATTAGTGATATTTTCACACACACACACACACACACACACACACACACACACACACACACACACACACACACACACTTATTAAAGCTATTTTATTGACTGCAAACATCTCAGATGCCTGACTGAATTAGTACATACACCAATAATAACTTCAATAACATATTTCAACTTGTTGCTATGAAACTTATACAGTTCCTTCCATTATAAATACCTGCATGTGTACACACACACACACACACACACACACACACACACACACACACACACACACACACACGCAAATTTTATATATAATTATATATAATTGTATATTATTCCACAGACACCCTCACTAGCCCTCTTTAAGAGGAACCTGAACGACTGGATGGGAAACAGAAAATATACCCTTCGGATACTACGTGTGTCCCTGCTGGACAGGGAAAACAGGTGTTGGCTTTGTGGAAACATGGGTGAAATTCTTGGCTAGGCTTATAAGGACCTCCAGGCCAATTGCCTAGGGTCATCCTATGAACCTATGAACAACTGGAACGCCCACAGAGTAACCTTACTAAAAGTATACAAGGCTTAAACAACATGTCATACTTGGACTGTCTGAAAGCCCTGTCACTATACTCGGTGTCCTACAGACACATGCAAAAGGGGGCATTATAATCAATGATTGGCCTAATGAAGGCTGAATAAAGGGTGACGATATACTTAGAGCTAGGCACAATCCCTTTGTTTTAAGCTGTGCAATATAGAGGGACATGTTCATGACAGTGGATACAAGATGGTCATAAGTTAGGTCACTGTCCACATAAGTTACAAAATCCCAAACATCTAGGTCAAGTCTGTAGAACAGTGTGTGTGCTGTTGCTTTAAGAAGCATTTCAAAGTGATTTCACGTGCATATAAATAGAGAGCAAGTGCAGGCAGCAGTACCATTTTGAGAAATCAGCCAGAGTGTTAACATGTATGAGTGCCGTAGTGAGTCTGTGTATAAGTTTATTTAAGTTTAAGTTACTAAGCCTCAATCCTGATGATGTTTGTATATAATAAGGCTACTTGAACCGAACCCACAACTGTTCATCTGCTTTATCCTGACCTGACAAGCGACATGGTTTCAGAACCAGGATATAGAGTGCAACTTCTTCAAGCCATGAGGTGCAGACTTAATGGAGAAGGTACACCGATCAAGTTGGGTGATACAGTGCTCAAATGATTAAAAAAGGCCAGAAACGAACTTCAGGTAACCAAAACTCGTATAATAATATGAAGCATTCACAAAGCACAAAAATGCATTATTAATCAAATGAGTAGCACAAAATGCATTATTAATCAAATGAAAGGCACAAAGGCATTATCAATTAAACAAAATATTTGAAACCATGATATCTGACAGAATTATCAGAAATACTTATGAAGGGTTCAGTTACTTCCGATTTGCATAACGAGCATGTTAAAAGTAAAACAAGCACAAGAAAAGTATAACAAGCATGATAAGAGGTCAAGTGGGCATAACAAGGACAATAAAAGGGCAAAATAAGTATAAAAAAGCAAGGGGATTGCAAGTTTTTAGTAAATTACCATGTTTTGACATGAGCTGCTATTTCACATTGACCGGAGCTATTCATAGTATAACTAGAGTTGTTCGAAGTATTTCAGTGTGTGCAAAGTGTTTGCAGTGTGTGGTTTATTACAGTACAATTATTTCAAAGAGTTCACTGTGTGCAAAGTACAGTTATTTTGCAAAGTGCAGTCAGAATACAATCATTTTGAAAAGTTTATTGGGCTGTGTACATTTTATTCACAGAGTACAGTCATTTCAAAGTGTTTCTCACACTGTATAGAGTTATTTTGCAAAGTACAGCCATTTCAAGAATTTTCTTGTGCTGTGTACAGTTTATTCACAAAGTGCAGTCATTTCAAAGTGTTTCTTACACTGATAAGGGGTGGTTTCACAAAGTATATTGATTTTAAAGTGTTCTTGTGCTATCAGGAACACAAACCACTATTTATTACTGTGAGCGCTTTCGTAAGAGTAAATACTCCAACTTCTTCAGACAAACTCTAGGACAAAAAGACACACTTTATATAACATTGTAAACAATAAGCCAATCAAACAATCATTCAATTAAATAGGCTCCAAGCCCAATCAGCATTGGTCGTTTCCAACCAAGTCATAAAACCATGGTATCATCAGTAAGTTACATTCAATAAGAAAAATGCATCAACATTATTACTAAAAAAGCACTTTTGTGAAAACTCCGTTGAAAACTGTTAAACATACATGAAGGATCGCATAACATTATGAAGCCCATAACCATCTAACATGGTCCAACTAAGACATGAATAAACAAATACAAAGGGCAGCTAAACAGGAACTAACATTCCTAATGGCTATACCAACATGAAACATTATATGCTAGAATGCTAGATTCAGAGTATATTTAACAATTATATAAAAATGCAGGATATATATGTGTGTAAAAATATATATCTAAAATAATATATATATATGTAAAAAAAAAAAAAATATATATATATATATATATATATATATATATATATATATATACACATATATATACAGCAATCTACTGGGTTGATAATTACTGCCTAACCCTTGACCTTTTAATAAATGTATAAACATAAGAACTCTCATTATTATGAGTGAACTATACTTTACTAAGTTTTTTCGTGTGAGAAGTGTTTAGTGTTCTTGTGCTATGGAGACTTATTTTACAAAGTACAGTTATTTCAAAAAGTCTGTTGTGCTATTGGGCATAATTACAAGTTCTGGCATAAATTTCTGATTTATATGTGTGTATGTCCATACATAATTCCAAGGGTCTTTATTACTATATTTGATATGGCAGAGGCATTTCACAGACCCATTCCACTTGTGTTTGATCATAATATTGCAGAGAATTGGAGAGTATTGGAGCAGGAATGCGATATTTTCATACAAACAGCTTTTTCTGAGAAAGATGCATGTATGAGGGCATTTATTTTGTTTAACTTAGTGGAGTCAGAAGCCATTGAAAGAGAGCATTCATTTGTGTATACACCAGCAATATATGCAAGAGAAGGGGAGAACCACCATATTGTTGTACAAGCTGAATCAAGGAAGGACCCTGAGTGCTTGAAATGTAAAGTTATTGAAATGTATAACCCTCGGACA
Organism: Protopterus annectens; assembly: GCF_019279795.1. NCBI lineage: Eukaryota > Metazoa > Chordata > Ceratodontiformes > Protopteridae > Protopterus > Protopterus annectens. Next base: position 449,681,652 of record NC_056749.1, on the reverse strand, counting down.
AATGTTACATTGGAGAGGCACCTAGTTTTCACAAGATACCAAAACCCAGGAGATATATTTGCAGCTTATATTACTGACTTGAGAAACAAGGCTAATACATGCAGATTGGTAATTTGAAAGATGAGTTGATAAAGGACAGGCTTGTATGTGGTGTTAATAATGCTACAGTAAGAAAGATTTTGCTTCATGACAGTGGTTTAACGTTGAGCAAAGCTATAGAGATTTTTCAAATACATGAGATTACATAAAGGCACACAAATATACTTGCAAGTGATAAGAGAATGGTTTGAGCAGCTTCTAGAGAAAACATAGACAGTATGCAGCATGTGGCTAGCAGAAACATGCCTAAGCACATGGCAGCTGCAGCCCCTGTGGAATTCCCATGGAGTGCCCGCACCCTTCCAGGAAGTTCTAAGACTGGCTCAGTAAAACAGACATGTTCAGTGCAGCACAAGGGTGAGTCAGCAAAACCCAAGTCAAGTCTTATTGTTAACTGTCATAATTGTGGTGCCAGTCATGAGTCTAAAAGAGAGAACTGCTTAGCATTTGGTCACAAATGCCACAACTGTAAAAAATGGAACCACTTTCAAAAGTTAAGCAAGTTGGTTATATAGAAAGCTGCAACTCTACTTTCTTTGTAGATAGGTTCATAGGTTGTTACTAGGCTATTGGCCCAAGAGCCATTTTAAGCCTAACCAGCCTTACGCAAATTTACCAAAATAATGCTGATGTGTAGATACTCCAAGGAATTTTATGGTTATGATATAGGCTTATTCACATTTAGTATTCACAGGCCGCCCCTGTCCATTAGGGACATGGGTGCCAAACCAGGGGTGAATTTGTGATTTCTTATCCAGTTGTCCAAGTAACATTTGAATAGGGTTAGGGGTGAGTTTTACTTCATATGGATGGGAAGCCTGTTCCAGAGAAGGGGTAATCTTTGAGGCACATTTTTATATCACAGGTGAGGTTTAGGTCCTTAGATTGGGTATTTCTGATCTTACTTATCATTTATTTATTATTTATTTATTATCTTATCATTGATGAGAGTGGAAGTTTCATTTGACTTGACTGAATCTTGCAGGCATATGTTTCAAGAGTGATGTTCCCGTTATATAAGATTATAGTTTTTATTTATGCAATGCAAATGTTATAGTTTATGCATGTCCATTCATTATATTCATCCATTGATTCATTTGGATATAATATGTGATACATTTATTATGATAGATAAAGGACAGGTTCGACATAGTATATAGTAGTTTATTTTTCTTTATACATATACATTTGTTATTTGTATCTATTTTATTATTTGGCATTCTATATGTAATCAGATTTACTAGCAACAGCTATTATCAGTAGTTAACATGAAGTGGGAGCTTTACGCTGAGTGGTTACTGAATGTATATGTAATATAGATGCTTTTTACAGTTTCAAGTTTGACTCCAGATGTAATTTTCCTGGGTCATTTGCATTATTATTATTATTTTTATACACTGTTTATTTTTTAATGTTCAAATTTGGAATATGTTAATGTGATAAAACACTTAGTTTCATCACAAACAGTTGTTTTTAAGTAGATATATGAAAAAAGTTAAATATATGAGGCTATGAAGCATTGACGCGTTCCATTGTATATGGGTTATGAACGCGCTTATGAAATCTGTTGATTTGTTTAAATGCACATTGTCACTTTAACTTTTTCATTTTTCTAATTGTATAATTAGTTTAATTGGATCAATTAGGTTTGTTTTTAAGTATAAAAAGCGAACAAGAGTTATCATTAGTTAGATCTGATGAAGCGTGCATGGAGCACGCAAAAGCGCTCATCTCCTGGTTTTATCGAATAAAGTTGGATGTTAACTTAAATCTGGACTTTTCGTGGTGTATCCTGCAGTTTATTTTTTATGCTATTTGGGGCTCCTGCTGTGTTGCTGTTGGATACCTTGGAAGTCTTTGCGATATTATCTTTACTACATTGTTTGCTGCCTTTTATATCGCAACCTTCACACGATGGAAGGAGTGAATCTGGAACTGGACTATAACCCAGAGTCGAGGGTGAACATTCTGAACATTGATAGTTTTCTACCTCAGAAGAGTAATCCTTTATTGACTCTTAATCTAATAGAATCGGTAAGCACAAGACCTGTGAATAATACAAGTGATGAGAATATGACTGATTTTAATAACCTAACAAGAGAACTAGAGAATAATTTATATAAGATACAGAGGTTCTCTTGGCAAAAGAAACATCTTGAAGCCTGTGTCCATTTTAAAGTTATACCGAGGGGCATGCGTGTTTTATGCATGCCCACGTATGGACAACAATATCCTGACTTATTAAAAAAATGGCAGGATATGAATATAGTCCTGGGCTTTAAATATATAAAGTTATTGTTAGATTATTTTGGGCCATTGGAGACTGAACTGCAGAAGAATACTGATAAACTCTATAAAAATATTGTTGAGCGATTTAAATCTGAAGCATGTACAAGGAGACTCAACAATATATCTACACAGATTAACATCTATAGTGACAAGCTTCGGCTTATAAAGCAGCGAAAACTTGTCAGAGACCACAATGATTTCATACTGGGGAGCATCTTTGTTTGGCCCAGGAGTTCTGATCACAGTTTATCGCAAACAGAACGCCCGGTGCAAATGCAGGGTAGAGACCAGGCGGCTTCTTCTTCATTAATCACTGAGGCTAATTCAAACCTTGCACCGCTTCCGTCAGCTTCGGCACTTGTCATTGACTCGACGAATTCCACTGCCAACAACGTCATAGATGCGACAGAGCTGGGAACACTGCCTCCCAACCAACTAGCGCTACATGCTCCCAACGACCAGCAGAGAATGGGAGCTATCAGACGAATTGCTCATGTCACACATGCCAATGAACTAACAGATGCCCCTTTTCCCATCAAATTGGACAGATTTACAAGAGGGAGGTCGCAGAGCAGAGGACCCAAGAAACACAAGTACTCTCAAGACAGGTACGGGCAACAGAAGAAAGCATGGAACTGACTTCTTTGGTGTTTAATCATTCTAAACATGTTTTGTCTGAGTCTGATTTACTGCTACTCAATAAGGGGTTGAATTTCATCCCCTCACAACCTAGTCATTTACATGAAACGTTTAATGACCTCAGGCTGTTTGCTAGAAAAGTGGCATTGAAAGTTTTTTTCAGAGAAAAAAATGTTAGAAACGATATATGCAATATTGCATCTAACACTGACTTCCTGAAACCTAAAAGTACTTTTTCACCATTGTTACCTCCAGCAGTAGACTGCTTTGTTAAATTATGTGAAAGAGACCTTTATGTATATTATTCAAACAGACACATTATCACTAAATATTATAACTTAAACAGTGCTGAATTTGGTTCTTTACGAAATTTGCATTCTAATGTACAAATTGTTATCACTCCAGCTGATAAAGGTGGGGGTGTAGTGCTGCTAGATAGACATGATTATATAAACAACATGGAAATGTCACTAGGAGGCACTGATACTTATAAGAACCTACAAGCAGAGGATGTGAAAGATATAATTAACAACATACACGATAATGTATATGATATGTTAATGTGTAGGCAAATCAGCAGTGAGACATATGAATTCCTGCACATTAAGAATCCTCTTATACCATGTTTGAAGGGTTTACCAAAAATACACAAAAAGGTACTCCCCACTCCCATGCATCCCATTGTTTCTGGGAGAGATTGGGCCACCTATAACATTCCAATATTCATAGAAAAAATGTTAAGACCGTTGGTGGAAACTATACCTACCATCTTGAGTGATACATATCAATTACTACATGACATAGAACTAGTTCAGAGTGATTTAATGAAATTGGATGATGCACTTTTAGTGACACTTGATGTATGTAATTTATTTACATGCATACCCAACGAATATGGCCTTCAAGCCATTAGGGAGTTAATGGTTAAAGAAAGTACATTCAGTGTGGATAGACAGATTTTGCTTTGTCAATTGTTGAAATTGGTCCTATATAACAATGTGTTCATGTTCAGTTGCAAGCATTACTTACAGACATGGGGTGTCGCTATGGGCACCCCATGTGCGAACACTTATGCTAATCTGGTTTTACACTTCTGGGAACAACAACATTTATTTAACAGCATTTGGATTAGTAAGATACATTTATACAGGAGGTTTGTGGATGATGTGGTTATTGTGTGGTCAGGTACCAAGTTAGAATTTCAGGATTTCTTGAGTTACTTAGAGTCCACCACTGAGTTCTTAAGATTCACGGCAGAATATTCAACTGACAACATTGATTTTCTAGATGTGAATTTGCATTTTAACAACGAACACGGGATGACATTGAGATTATATAGGAAACCGTGTTGGAAAAATGCACTATTAAATTTTAATAGTATGCACCCGAGGCATATATTTGCGGGTGTAGTGAAGAGTCAGTTTGTCAGGTTAACTAAATTATGCAAAGACTATGGGATGTTATTAAAAGAGGCTGAAGTCATGGAGAACCTATTCCTTGAGAGGGGTTACACTCCTGGTCTAGTCAGAGAGATAAAGAATGAGGTTATAAGCTCTGTGACCAATAGTTCACAATCACATGAACCTTCTGCAATTGATGTTGATCACCCCAAACATAAGACAAGAATTCCATCATATAGACGAGAAGTTTACTGTGAGAAAAGGGTGAGATTCATGATGAAATATACCAATGATAATGCTGAACTTAGAAAGATTGTAAACAGACATTGGAATGTGTTGACCATGGAGGGTGCCCTTAAGAGTATAGTTGGGAACAAACCTTCATTTGTATTCCGTACCTGTGACAATTTGAAGGCTATTTTTAGTTTTGATTCTAACAAACTAACATCTAATTCCACCACTGAAGGTCCCCTGAGGGGCAGCTTTCCTTGCAAAAAGTGCAACATGTGTCAGTATATCACTGTTACACAAACATATCAACATCCACAAGGTTTTTTCAGATATGTACCCCACTTCTTTGCTAATTGTGAGACCATGAATTTAATTTACATGGCAACGTGTATACAATGTGACGCCTTTTACATAGGGCTGACAAAAAGGAAATTTAAAGAACGAATATATAACCATATTTACGACATCAGAAAGAAAAATGAACTGAATGCCCTAGCGAGACACATAAATTTGAATCCCACTCATGGTTTTAGGTTCAGGGCCTTACAAGTTGTTAAGCAAAGCTCGAGAATGGGAGATAGCATTAATTATTTAGCCCGATTGGAGCTTGAATGGATTTTTAGAACAGGGGCACACATAGAACCAGGCCTCAACAATTATATATCTTTAAAACCTATCTTAGAAAATTGTAATTGAAAGTACCATAGTATACCATGGAATATCCAATTTTAATGTGAGTTGAGAGATAGATTATTTGACTTGTGCAGATCATATTTGAATTGGTACAGTTGGACATAGGATGTATATTCATTCCTAGAGATGAATTACATTCTACCAACTCATGTATACACATTTTTTAGACATTTAGATATACATATATTTTTTAGATATTTACATTTGTATTTAATAACTCATACAGTATTTTAAATTTCATTTATTACTATGAGATACATTTACTTATCATTTATTTATTATTTATTTATTATCTTATCATTGATGAGAGTGGAAGTTTCATTTGACTTGACTGAATCTTGCAGGCATATGTTTCAAGAGTGATGTTCCCGTTATATAAGATTATAGTTTTTATTTATGCAATGCAAATGTTATAGTTTATGCATGTCCATTCATTATATTCATCCATTGATTTATTTGGATATAATATGTGATACATTTATTATGATAGATAAAGGACAGGTTCGACATAGTATATAGTAGTTTATTTTTCTTTATACATATACATTTGTTATTTGTATCTATTTTATTATTTGGCATTCTATATGTAATCAGATTTACTAGCAACAGCTATTATCAATAGTTAACATGAAGTGGGAGCTTTACGCTGAGTGGTTACTGAATGTATATGTAATATAGATGCTTTTTACAGTTTCAAGTTTGACTCCAGATGTAATTTTCCTGGGTCATTTGCATTATTATTATTATTTTTATACACTGTTTATTTTTTAATGTTCAAATTTGGAATATGTTAATGTGATAAAACACTTAGTTTCATCACAAACAGTTGTTTTTAAGTAGATGTATGAAAAAAGTTAAATATATGAGGCTATGAAGCATTGACGCGTTCCATTGTGTATGGGTTATGAACGCGCTTATGAAATCTGTTGATTTGTTTAAATGCACATTGTCACTTTAACTTTTTCATTTTTCTAATTGTATAAGTAGTTTAATTGGATCAATTAGGTTTGTTTTTAAGTATAAAAAGCGAACAAGAGTTATCATTAGTTAGATCTGATGAAGCGTGCATGGAGCACGCAAAAGCGCTCATCTCCTGGTTTTATCGAATAAAGTTGGATGTTAACTTAAATCTGGACTTTTCGTGGTGTATTCTGCAGTTTATTTTTTATGCTATAACATTTGAATAGGGTTAGGGGTGAGTTTTACTTCATATGGATGGGAAGCCTGTTCCAGAGAAGGGGTAATCTTTGAGGCACATTTTTATATCACAGGTGAGGTTTAGGTCCTTAGATTGGGTATTTCTGATGCTATTTGCACTCGATCCATCAATGTGGGATCCAGGGATGCCTTGTAAGTTAGGTATATATCACCATGCAGCAGTCTGTAGGAGAGTAAGTGCACGGATAGGACTTTGAGATAGTTCACACAGAACATGCTATTTACTCCATGCATTTTTTTTGTGAGGAACCTCTGTGGTCTCTTAAGCTGTTGCAAGTGCCTGATCAGGTACATGCCAAAAGGTGCACTGTACTTGATGACTGGTCTGATGAGAGCTCAGTACGGGGGAGCAATGATCTCCTTAGACCTGGATACCATGCCCTTACTTATAAGTTGTAATGTAAAATGATTTTCTCACCGCAGTAGATGCATGGTGGTCAATGATCAGGTTACTGTCAAACATGTGTTCCCAGATCCATGACCACTGTATCGACTTTTAGGGGTTTATAATCAATCTGATAATTTCCAAGAGTGGCTACATTTCCAAAGGGTATTATTATGCATTTTTTTTCATATTAAGTTTTATCCCATGACTTTGTGGTAACTGGGGAGAGACAAGCAAGTAATGAGACACTGGAATGTCTGTGTTGGGAGCTGTTTTTTTTTACCCTGCCTAGGGCCCCATTTAACCATGATCTGTACCTGGAGAACACTGGCTCTTATTAATAAGGGTTATAAAAAGTGTTACTACAACATAGGACTGGTAGTGTATTAGCTGAAGTTTTAGATTTGCATATTTATGGAGTTTATTTATTTTATTTACTCCTTGTTGAATGGGTTAGCCCCACTAGGCCAGTATCCTCTTTTTAGGAAAACCAAGGTGGTATTAATACTGACAAAGTTAAAGGTAAATTTATTAAAGATATGGTGATTTTATTTACAGAAGTGGTTGGGCTCCCTACTGAATTGTTGGCATTCAAAATGCAGAGTGCCAACATGAGAAAAAAAAAGAAAGAAAGAGAAAATCTCCAAAGAAGAGTGAATCTCAAACATTGTTCTTCTTCATTGAACCTCTTTGAATCTCTTCTGCTCCAAAAGCAACAAGTTTCACACAATTGGCCAAATGAAGTTGTTCACCAGCTCTTACTCTAGCAAATGTTTCTGCTGACATAAGATTGCACTTTGAACCAGTGTCTACCTTGAGCTCCATGGGTTTGCCATTCCTCTGTAAGGAAATGGAAAATAAGGATGCACTTCTGTTCTTTGACAACAAATCTACTGCATTAACCTTTTCACAGACCACTGACACACCACACACTTGTAGTATGGGGGCTATTTTACTAAACTAGAGAAAATAGAGGGAAGGTAGACATAGAAATACACATGATGAGAATATTAAAAATATTTAAGAAAGTTGTAACAGAGTATGAAATCTTATGATCCTCACCACTGCCAATAATTTGTATACAATGTAAGAAACAACAGCCTCATGATCCACATTCTGACCTGTAAATAGAATGTGAGGAAGTTCACCTAAAGAGTTTATTAAAAATGTATATTACTGTATTAGTTTATGACAAAGACATTCACAGTAAAATAATCTTTAATGTGAACAGCTGAAGAACACAATTATAATCTGGCTTCCCTGTATTCAGCTGCCTTTGCTATGCTAGTTTTGTGTGACTGTTTAGTAAAATAGTCTTTATATGTCAAGATATTTCATAACAGTTTATAGTACAAAAGACAGTTGACTGCAGATATATATTGAAGCTGAATAACAGTATATATATGTGTTATTTACAAAGCAGTAGTGGTACAGTAAAAGTCATGTTTAAATGAAATGGCACACTTTTTGTTGTGCAGTTAAAATAGCACTGAATAACTTTTATTTTTTTTTATTTTATTGTTCTAGTTTATTCTTTCCCACATCTGAGTTCCCTATCAGAGATGAATGCAACTTGGAAGGCATCTAACACCATACCTTGTCGTTATCAGCCATCTGATGAATATATACAAAAAGAGATCAGATGGAGTAAAGATGATCGAACTGTAATACAAAGAGACAAATCAGGTGATCATATCCCAATGTCCAAATACAGGGGCAAGGCAAGTATTCTTAATAGCCCTGCAGGTGATGTGTCCCTCATCTTAAACGTGATGCTTGGTGACAGTGGAGTGTATTTCTGTGAAGTTACATGGACCTCCAGAGGAACCAAAGAGACCGCTACTAATAAAGTACATACACAGGTGAAAGTCATTAAAGGTATGTGGCACTTTTTTTACTAAAGTAAATTGCATCTGTTTATAAATGCATAATACTTCAAAAGATATAGTTATTCTAAAATCCCATTATTAAATTCTTTTAGCTGAAAGTAATAGGATTCTCTCTCATAAAATAAGACAATGCACACAGAAAAGTTACAATATTTTCTTACTTTTTTGAATTTATCTTCAGATGCAGGAGTACTCAAGACCATCATATCTGGTCTAAGTGCAGTGTGACAACTGTGTAAGAAATGCTTTTTTATGCATTTCTTACATTCACTAAGAAAGATATAACCAAGTTATAATGATAATAGGTTACTCACCCGAAGTAAAATTTGTCAAACTGAAAGGAGAAAGCCAACAAAAGCATTTAAAGAGTATTTACCCTTTTCCTGAGGTGGAGCAACCTCATATTTGATTGTATCTGTAAATATCGCAACCCCATTAACTGGCAATGTAGGGGGCATAGCAACCCCAGAGAAAAATTATTTTGGCAATTTTATCTTCTCTTGTCTTTTGTGACTGATACCGTAATTTGCCTGGTTTGGCCATGGATGTGTAACCTAGACCTTATCTAGTTGTTTGTACTAATGTGCTGAAGTAGATAGTTGTTGCATTCTACTCTTATAAGTAATTCATCACTGACAATCCTGAATTTTTTCTGTATCTACAGAGTATTTCCCTCTATTAAGGACATTACTTGGATTAGAATGTGAAAATGAGAAACCTGTTTTGTGTAATAATTTTGTACTATCCAAAGTGTCATTTATGGATAGTACTGAAAGTAATTTATCTGACATTGGAGCAAAATCTGTCTTTTACTAAAATTATTATGTTCTCTGTGGTAAGACTCCACGTGGGCCAGCAGAGTAATCCAGGCTGTAGAGAGCTGAATAAGCGACTTTTCTTGATACTAAGTATATTTTTTGTTGCTTTCCACATCTGAATACCTAGCAACTGTATTTCGCCTGCCTTTCTGTTACATTGAAGCTGTTTTTACTGCATTTAACTTAATATTGCACTTGGAATCCTTGTTTGTTACTATTTGACTGTATTTGTAGCAAATTCTTCTGTGGAGGCTGTAGTAGCTGATTCATAGCATTTATAAGTGTTTGCTGTACCTGTTTCTGCCTGTTTTGTGAAAAAAAAGAAAAAAAATATCTCTTGTTTTTCCTGCTTTACTAGTTTAGTCCAGTTTCAGAGTTGCTGATTCCTGGGCTTTGGTTGTAGTTCCTGTGTACTGTTTCCTTGCCTTATTTGGGGGAAGGGAAGCTACCTTGCTTACCAGTGGGAGTGGGAAGCATTGAGCTGCCTTTTGTCCAGTTTTGTGAGGTTTCAGCCAGTAACTAGTAGTTTATTGGTCGTTTTGGGCCAGTTTCTAGCTTTTCCAGCCCCCTGGTATAAAACTTTCAGCTTGTACCTACTCAGCACAGACTCCACGTGGGCCAGCAGAGTAATCCAGGCTGCAGAGAGCTGAATAAGTGACTTTTCTTGATACTAAGTATATTTTTGTTGCTTTCCACATCTGAATACCTAGCAACTGTATTTCGCCTGCCTTTCTGTTACATTGAAGCTGTTTTACTGCATTTAACTTAATATTGCACTTGGAATCCTTGTTTGTTACTATTTGACTGTATTTGTAACAAATTCTTCTGTGTAAGCTGTAGTAGCTGATTCATAGCATTTATAAGTGTTTGCTGTACCTGTTTCTGCCTGTTTTGTGAAAAAAGAAAAAAAAGAAAAATATCTCTTGTTTTTCCTGCTTTACTAGTTTAGTCCAGTTTCAGAGTTGCTGATTCCTGGGCTTTGGTTGTAGTTCCTGTGTACTGTTTCCTTGCCTTATTTGGGGAAGGAAGCTACCTTGCTTACCAGTGGGAGTGGGAAGCATTGAGCTGCCTTTGTCCAGTTTTGTGAGGTTTCAGCCAGTAACTAGTAGTTTATTGGTCGTTTTGGGCCAGTTTCTAGCTTTTTCCAGCCCCTGGTATAAAACTTTCAGCTTGTACCTACTCAGCACAGACTCCACGTGGGCCAGCAGAGTAATCCAGGCTGCAGAGAGCTGAATAAGCGACTTTTCTTGATACTAAGTATATTTTTGTTGCTTTCCACATCTGAATACCTAGCAACTGTATTTCGCCTGCCTTTCTGTTACATTGAAGCTGTTTTTACTGCATTTAACTTAATATTGCACTTGGAATCCTTGTTTGTTACTATTTGACTGTATTTGTAGCAAATTCTTCTGTGTAAGCTGTAGTAGCTGATTCATAGCATTTATAAGTGTTTGCTGTACCTGTTTCTGCCTGTTTTGTGAAAAAAAGAAAAAAAGAAAAAATATCTCTTTTTTTCCTGCTTTACTAGTTTAGTCCAGTTTCAGAGTTGCTGATTCCTGGGCTTTGGTTGTAGTTCCTGTGTACTGTTTCCTTGCCTTATTTGGGGAAGGGAAGCTACCTTGCTTACCAGTGGGAGTGGGAAGCATTGAGCTGCCTTTTGTCCAGTTTTGTGAGGTTTCAGCCAGTAACTAGTAGTTTATTGGTCGTTTTGGGCCAGTTTCTAGCTTTTTCCAGCCCCCTGGTATAAAACTTTCAGCTTGTACCTACTCAGCACAGACTCCACGTGGGCCAGCAGTGTAATCCAGGCTGCAGAGAGCTGAATAAGTGACTTTTCTTGATACTAAGTATATTTTTTGTTGCTTTCCAAATCTGAATACCTAGCAACTGTATTTCGCCTGCCTTTCTGTTACATTGAAGCTGTTTTACTGCATTTAACTTAATATTGCACTTGGAATCCTTGTTTGTTACTATTTGACTGTATTTGTAGCAAATTCTTCTGTGTAAGCTGTAGTAGCTGATTCATAGCATTTATAAGTGTTTGCTGTACCTGTTTCTGCCTGTTTTGTGGAAAAAAAGAAAAATATATCTCTTGTTTTTCCTGCTTTACTAGTTTAGTCCAGTTTCAGAGTTGCTGATTCCTGGGCTTTGGTTGTAGTTCCTGTGTACTGTTTCCTTGCCTTATTTGGGGTAAAGAAAGCTACCTTGCTTACCCGTGGGAGTGGGTAGCATTGAGCTGCTGCTTCTGTCCAGTTTTGTGAGGTTTCAGCCAGTAACTAGTAGTTTATTGGTCGTTTTGGGCCAGTTTCTAGCTTTTTCCAGCCCTCTGGTATAAAACTTTCAGCTTGTACCTACTCAGCACAGACTCCACGTGGGCCAGCAGAGTAATCCAGGCTGCAGAGAGCTGAATAAGCGACTTTTCTTGATACTAAGTATATTTTTGTTGCTTTCCACATCTGAATACCTAGCAACTGTATTTCGCCTGCCTTTCTGTTACATTGAAGCTGTTTTTACTGCATTTAACTTAATATTGCACTTGGAATCCTTGTTTGTTACTATTTGACTGTATTTGTAGCAAATTCTTCTGTGTAAGCTGTAGTAGCTGATTCATAGCATTTATAAGTGTTTGCTGTACCTGTTTCTGCCTGTTTTGTGAAAAAAAGAAAAAAGAAAAAATATCTCTTGTTTTCCTGCTTTACTAGTTTAGTCCAGTTTCAGAGTTGCTGATTCCTGGGCTTTGGTTGTAGTTCCTGTGTACTGTTTCCTTGCCTTATTTGGGGAAGGAAGCTACCTTGCTTACCAGTGGGAGTGGGAAGCATTGAGCTGCCTTTGTCCAGTTTTGTGAGGTTTCAGCCAGTAACTAGTAGTTTATTGGTCATTTTGGGCCAGTTTCTAGCTTTTCCAGCCCCTGGTATAAAAGCGTCGTTAAGCGATTTAAGCGGAGCTGCCACTGTTGCACACTAGGGCAGTGCGGTTAAGCAGGTTTAAACTATTCGGGCTACCTAAAGTCCACTCTTCAAATTTTCCTTAAAACTACCTTCCTCGAACTATACTACTGATCAAATCAGCATATCCTATAACTAAAAGATCATCTCTACTTGACTCCAAGTAGACTATTCTCTATCTATTAAACCTAGCACTTGCTCCTACAGTACTTATTACCTTGATACGGCACTCTTGTCAAAGATAGTACCCCAAAAGGCAACCCCATTTCTCGGTCACCCACGTCCCCGGAATCTTTTTTAAAGTTTTTGTCTACCCTTCTAGCATGTCGAGGGATCAGTTGCTAGTGTCCTCTCCTGCTCAGCTGGTGAACCTGGGAATATTGAGGCAATGTTTCAATTGCCTCATGTACACTGAACAACCCTCTCCTCCTCCCACAAAACACAAATACATGCGAGAGATGCAACTATACGGCCAAACTGGAGGCTGAGCTCTCTCAACATAGGACTGGCAAGACCAGTCAGGAGGAGAAGGTTACCACACACACTATAGACCCAGTCTCACATAGTACCATTACAACCTCAAATCATACACATAAACACACAAAGACATACTCGAGGCTCTGATCAAAATCTACCAAAACAGCAGAGGCCACCAAAGCAGACACCCAAACAACCACCACCTCAGAACACAACACCCGCAACACATAGACCTCACAGTCAGAGTGTCAAACAGTCACAGCCCTTAAGGCCAAACACAATGCCAGACACACTAGTCATTGGTGACTCCATAGTCAGACACACTGATGTCCCGCTCACCAGACTGAGTAAGGAGAAGGTCACAGTAAGCTGCCTGTCGGGCGCTAGAATCCGCCACATAACGCAAGCACTCAGGTCTCTCAACAGCAGGTACAAATATGACTCAGTCATTGTCCACGCTGGTGTAAACGACCTGAGACATACCTCCTTGGACTACATGAAAAGAGACATTGAGGAGCTCTCTGATTATGTAGCCCAGGCAGGTATGACCCTGACCTTGAGCAGTATCCTACCTTCACCAAGAATGATGCCACAATACAGAGATAAGATGATCAGCTTTAACAATTGGCTTAAACACTGGTGTCATTCAAAGGGGATCCAGTATCTGTCTGCCTGGGATGACATGCTGGACAAGCCACACTGTTTCGCAAGGGACGGCTTGCACCTGTCACCCCTGGGATTCAGGATATTGGCAAAGGCTCTTGCCACCCCCATAGTGCCTTTTTAGGCAAGGCTCAAATTCTAAACCTACCACCCTAGAACACAAAAAGGAAAAAACTAAGGGTAATGCTGCTCAATGCCAGAAGTCTAAATCTCAAAATGCACGCACTCGAGGCCCTTCTCAGTATGGAGAACATCGATGTCTGTGCTGTGACAGAAACCTGGTTCAAGGCTCCTGAGAGCACCCCAGCGCTATCAGGTTTTACCTCATATCATGCGTTCCGGCCCCAAAATCCGGACAATACCAAGAAAGGAGGGTATCCATATTCATCAAGGACACCCACACCTCAAGACTGGTGGCAACGCACGATGCATCGGAGACCATCCAGGTGCAATTAACCATAGGCAAGACTGCTCTGCAAATTGTAGCATGTTACAGGCCACCCTCACAAACTCAGGAAACTCACATGGCCTTCCTGAAAACACTAGAGGGATAAATGTATCACCAAACACCATCATACTAGGTGACTTCAATTACCCTAATATAGACTGGGAACACTACTCAAGCCCAAACACCCTAGCCCAAAAGTTCCTGGAATTCATAAACTCAAATGCCATGGAACAACTAGTCACCATCCCCACAAGAGGAGATAACATACTTGACCTCATCATCACGAACATGGGAGCACAATGTTCAACACCGAAGTATACCCTCACTGGTGAGATCAGATCACAAACTAATCTCGCTGGAGGTCCTCATCCCACCCCACCTGAAATAAAAAGACCACAGTAAACTTCTTCTCAAAAGCCGACTCCACACTTCTAGACTAGTGTGGTCTCCTTCCAGGCCCCGAGCCGGGAAAACAATACTCAAGCCGCTGAATCACTTACAAACGCCTTCTACCAGCACCTGCAGGACTGCATGGATAAGGCAATCCCAAGCAAAACAAAGACTCTTTGTACCAAAGGCAAGCGTCCAGTCTGGTGGACCCCAGCCATAAACAAACTCTACAACAAAAGGAGGAAGCTACTACAAGATAGAGCAAAATCCTTAAAAGGTAAGACACCCTTGATCACTATAAGTAAAAACTAAGAGCTCTCATAAAATCATCCAAAGCAAATTTCGAGAGAAAAATAGCTAAAGACTCAAAAGACAATCATAAGGCCTTCTTTAGCTATGTTAGAAACCTAGGAGGAAACTCCCAGATATGCTCAGAACTAGTTCAAAATGATGTGAAGATTACTGATCCTACAGACATTGCCAACATACTGGCTGACAGGTTCAGTGCAAACTTCTCCCCTCCCCAAAAGGAGAGATATCTATACCAAATGAGTGCAGCCCCCAAACATCTCCAACGCCCAAGTGAGAACTGCTCTCTCCAAAGCAAAACCACAGCATCCATGGGACCCGATGGTGTCCCCGGCTGTGTGCTCCACGAACTCAATGAGGAATTAAACCCACAGCTACGACAGCTGTTTAATCAAAGTCTTACCTCTGGATACATACCCAGGGAGTGGCGCACTGCAACTGTGGTCCCACTTCACAAAGGCGGTGCCTCCACAGACCCTGGAAATTACCGGCCCATTAGCTTGACAAGCCTTATCTGCAAAGCCATGGAGAGGATCATAATGGACCTCATAAATAAAGACATAGGGAATTTGCAGACTTTGGATACAACCCAGTTTGGCTTTGTCAAAGGCAGATCATGCCTTTTAAACTTGGTTGACTTTTTCGAAACAGTCACCAAAGCCATTGATGAGGGAAAGGCAGTCCATACAGCCTACCTTGATCTGGCTAAGGCCTTCGATACAATACCCCACTCGGGTATCATTGAAAAACTCATCAGCTTAAATGTTAACCCATACATCACAAGATGGGTTGCAAACTGGCTGAGTGACAGAACCCACAGGGTCAGAGTTGCTGGCGCCATGTCAGACTCAAAGCCTGTCACAAGTGGTGTCCCACAGGGCTCAGTCCTGGGCCCACTCTTGTTTGGCATCTACTTTTCCGAAGTACAAGCAAACACAGGAGGGTTATGGCTGACAAAGTTTGCAGATGACTGCAAACTGGGCGCCATAGTAGAAAACACATCTGACACAGATATCCTTCAGAAGGGTCTCACAGAAACGGATAACTGGTGCCAGAGCCACGGCCTAAAGCTAAATGCCAAAAAATGCATAGTCATACCCTTCGGGAAAAACAAGGTTACCCCTAGCTACCAAATAGGTGGCAATCCACTGAGCACAGAAGAAGTTATCAGGGACCTGGGGACCCAGGTTGATAGTAGTCTGTCATTTGACACCCATGTAGCTAAAGTAGTTAGGAAGTCCTTCTACATTGCCCACCTTATCATGAAGGGATTCTCATCTAGATCAAGGGAGGTCATAGTCTCCCTTTACTCATCACTCATCAGACCAATGATTGAGTACAATGCCCCATTCGGAATGTATCTGACCCGACACTTGCAGCAGCTGGAGAGGACACAAAAGTTCCTCACCAAAAGGATAAAGGGTCTCAAAAATCTGTCCTATGCTGCCCGACTGAAAGAACTCCAGCTCTATTCAGTCGCTTACCGCTTGCTCAGAGGTGACCTTTGCCTAACATACAAGGCCATGTCAAACCCAGATTTGATGAATATGCTTCACCTCAAAAATCTAGATCCATCAGAGCCACAAGGCGGAGACTTAAACCTCAACACGGCTATTAATAGGACGTGCTGGAGGGATAGATTCATCACCCAAAGACTCCCTATGCTGTGGAACAAAATCCCGGTACATGTGAGGCAGAGCACCTCGCTGGCCTTGTTCAAGAGAAATCTTGACCAATGGATGGGAGATCGCAGATATACCCCAGGAATTACCTCAGTGTCACTGCTCGACAGAGGCACAACAAAATAATGGGTATAGTTCCCCATACTAAAGGGGTGGCGTAAGCCACAAAACGATGGGCTAGGCTTATAAATGCCCTCGGGCAGATAGCCTAGTATGAACCTATGAACCTATGAACCTAATATCTTCTGATCTACTTGAAAGCATAACATTTACACAGAATCCTAATCCAGCTGTAGTTTTAGATTTCCATTAAAAAAACATAATTGTTTTGAATATAATTCAAAGCACTTTATTTTTTAAACAAAAACATCTTTGCCTATGTCATACATGAAAATTTAGTAATCTTACATTTATATAAATGAAAATAAACCATAATGACACAGTTTCAGTTGCAAGCATTATACCTTACAAACCGTGCCAACACAACTGTAGCTGCAAACATTAGACATCACTTTTAATGTATGGTCCAGTCATTGTCAGTCAGCCATTACATAGCTAATTCAAATTGTGCCTTCTTTTAAACCTCATTCTTCATCTGCATGTATTGATCCCCACTCTTCCCATTTTTTCCTGTTTAATTTGCTCCTTTTTCTAAAAATCCCAGTTCCAGTTGTTTTATCTCTGTTACTATCCTTGTTACTTCCAGTAAAGTTGGTTTAGACTTTGATTTCCCTTTTCTAGTAATTGCTTTTTTGGCAGCCATCATAATTAGACTCAGCTAGACCTTAGTGTGTCTAGAGAATTCCAATTCAGTATCATAGCTCAAAAAAATCATTTTCCTAGTTACTCTAATTTGCGTATCCATCATCTCTGACAGTGCAAACTGCAGGGAATCTTTAAAGTCCACCAACTTGTTACACTCCCAGAAAATATGTTCCCAGTTACCTCTTTCTTCCCCATCACATCTCTAACATTTGCTGTCTGCCTGAGGAAAAATTCTTTGGAGTCTGGTTAGGGTATAAAAATACCTACATAAACACTTCCAGGCAAGGATCTTAAATCTTATAGATTTTGTTGCAAATTTGGGAGACATACATATATCTCCCATTGTTTCTTTGTGAATTGATAATCCAGTCTCTCTCTTCCCAATCCTTCCTAACCACCTCTGATTGATTCTTATAGGTATCATGCAATATTTTATATGCTGTGTGACGATTGGAGAGAGATGGACGAAGGCTGCCAGCCTAGTCAAATAGAATTTGATATCTAATTCTGGCATTTGTGAATAAATGTAAAATACAGGCATGTTTTCTTGATAATAAATGTAAAATACAAGCCTGTTTCTTGAGTGTAAAGAAAAGACTGTAAAATGTGAACTTCAAAATTGTTACAACATTGCCGCCTTGCTGTAAAGAAAAACTAAGTCAAGCCTTTCAAATTTGTCTTTTGAAATTTAAATGATTTTATGACATTCTTTGATCTTTAAAGTTGGTTCCAGTCAGGCTGGCTGAAGACATTCTGCCTATTGTGTTAACTAAGGACTAATTGCTAGAGTGTATATGTAAAATGCCTTTTAGTGTTGTATTCTCCTGTGCATGTGTTAGCTTGCTAAATAACAGAGTTTCTATTAGCCTGGGAACTCAGAG
Source organism: Protopterus annectens (assembly GCF_019279795.1). NCBI lineage: Eukaryota > Metazoa > Chordata > Ceratodontiformes > Protopteridae > Protopterus > Protopterus annectens. The sequence goes on along the minus strand of NC_056749.1, from coordinate 449,663,434 downwards.
CAGGTGTCAAGATGATGCAATATGAATACTGGGAAAACCTAAGTGTCAAAAAATGATGTAATCTCGGGAGGACCAAGAGACATGTTTGTTAGTGATGTTTTATAAACTGTGTCTCAGAGAGATAAAAAAGCATTTTGATCTTGGATATCCGCTTATCATCACTCTGCCTTGTGCTCACATGTAAGTTTTAGCACTGTGATGTCTTGTAGGAATAGTTAAAGCTAGTAAATATTAATTAGGTATTTTTCTTTGAAATCAGACTTGTCCTACTGTATTATTTTACGTTTTTGTGTGATCTGTGAACTCTTAGATATCTCTGTGGTGTAGTAGTTTTGTCTTGTGTTTTAATTATTTATTATTAAATATTTTTTTAAAACCTTCTAACTGCGACTGATTTGTGTAGAGATAAGCTCTAGAGTACATTGCATATTTATAAAGGTTATTGTAATAGGTCACGCTAAAGTAAGCCTTGACGGTTAGTCATACTACCATTGGATATTAATAGTGCACAGTAATAATTGGACACCCTTTTAAGGGCCTTTTAGTAGCTGATATTATTAACTGGGTAGTGGCAGTAATTACTACAGTATAGTCTGGTTAAAGGGGCACAGTTGGAGAATCTGTGTCAGCCTTTCCCAGGAGTGTCTGTAAATTTGTATGAATACTTATCTCAAAGTGTATGTGTGTTGTGTCAACTACTTGTCAGGGACATGAAGCACTGGTTGGACAGAGAGGGTACTGTAGGTTTTAGCTTGCCCAGTTAGGCTGAGACCTGGACCCTATAGCTGTGCCAGTGGGGAGTCTTATTGGGGACCTGGTGAGCAAGGGAGCAACCAGCCCCAGACTGACTGTGATCTCTGTGTGCACTTAGGGGAAATTGTACTTTACTATGTGTATTAGTTATCCTTTCCTCTTCTATGAGATGCCCTCTCTGGTGTTAGTGGTGAGGATTGAGGCACGGTCATCACATGCTGTACTAATTATTCCTTTCTTAATGGCAACTTTTGATCTAGAGTCTTCCAAAAACTCTACCAGTGCTGGTCTTTCGTTTAGGACCCCATATTTCTTTCTCTTTGCTTACAATCTGATATCAATCCTTGATATGGAAGGCAATCTCTAACCTGCAGTCCAAATAAGTTTTTGGCATCTTAACATTATATTACCTTTCCCTCTCTAATTATTTGCTGCCAATACCTTGGTTCCTTTGTTAAATTTCTCCAATATATTCCCACCCCCTCTTCCTATCATCTGTATCAGCAGAATCTCCTTTCTCCATTCCTGTATTGGCTTAGTTCTTAGAATACCTTCAGCTACTTTATGAATATAATATTCTGTAGGATTATTATTGTTCTCCTTAAAAGTCTGCATCCAAAATCCCAGGCTCTCCTTTTTACTTATGATTCCCCCTGTTTCATCATCATCTTTTTCCATTTTGAATTGTAGTTTTCTGTTTATGCTATGTATATGAGCCTTAACTGTGTTGCTCTGAAATATCCTTTTAACTCTTGTAATCCCAATCTGTCCTGTTCTACTGGAATAATATGTTTATCCCACTTGACTCTTGCCATCTTCCCTCCCATTTAAAATCCTTCAGCTCTTTATTAATTGCTATCCACAACTTCTCCTCTGGTTGATAAAAATGTGCCTGACCTGTGTATAAAACTAAAGGGACTAAAAACAGTTTAACTGCTTGTATCTTACTATTGATATCCATATAACAGAGCTTCCATTTCCTCAGTTTTTGTATTATCTTTTGTTTAGTCCCTTCTTACACACGCTTAGCTGCCACATTGGTACCATTTTAATCTACACTTCATTTTGTCATGTCCCCATAAGTATGGATATTGCTGAACTAATTTGTATGTGGGGATATAGTTTACCGCTCTTGCTTTTGTTTTAGTTTCATTAATTTTGCATCCCAAAAAGGTTTGAAAGTGTCTCAGTATGTTCCACTGCACTGCAATGTCCCTTTCTAGTTTTGTCAGGAATAAAATAATGTCAACTGCAAATATAGCCAGCTTTTCTTGACTACCATACCAGTTATATCCTTGAAATTCTGAGTCCCTTGTTTTCTTTGCCAATGGTTCTAAATATAATGCAAATAACAAAGGGGGCAGAGGACACCCCTGCCTGGTTCCTCTGCTCAAACAGAGATTATCAGCAAGGACCCCACCCACTTTAATTTTCATCTCCGATCCCTCATATATCTTCCTGATCAACCTTATAATTTTATCAGGGAATACAAATGCTTCCATTACTTTGCTCTTAAAGTCCCAGCTTACTCTGTCAAATGTTTTTTCTGCATCAAGACCTACCAATAGCAGTGGTATTTTCTTACATTCTCCTTCCCTATGGATCGTCACCGTTCTGTTAATATTGTCAAATGTCTGCCTCCCATGCACAAAACCAGAGTGATCTATATCTATCAATTCTAGCATAATTTTTGCCATTGTTTTAGCCATTACAAACATAAACACTTTATAATCATGATTTAGTATTGAATTGGGCCTGTATGAAGCTGGATCTGATGGATCTTTACCCCCCTATTTAGGTATTACAGCTACAACCGCATTCTTCCAGGATGTTGATACTTCTCCTCCTCCTCCTAAAATACTTTTAAACAAAACCTTCCAGATCTTTATCAGTTTTTTCCCTCCTAGCTTCCAAACTTCCACAGGAATACCATCTATTCCTGGGGACTTTCCTGTAGATTGATTATACATCACCGTTTTTATCTCATCTCCTCTTATCCTAACTGTTAGTAATTGAGCCTCCTCTACCTCTAACCTTGGCATATTTAATTCCTCCATAAACATTTCTATTTGTACCTTTTATTGATTTCCATATTTGTCTGCTTTATACAGGCTGTCATCAAATTTTCAAAATAGTTCTAATACTTCTACAGGATCCCTTGTTATCTTCCTTGCTACAGATTCCCTGAGCTTGGTGACAGCTCTTTCGACTTTCTGTTGCCTGAGCCTTTGAGCTAAAAATTTTTTGTGCTCTAGAGTTATTATCAAAAAAACAGGTGCTTAACAGCAATCTTTTTAAACTCATGCATATTATCAAGGTAATCCCTTATTTTCTGTTTAGCTTTCTGCAGTTGCTCCTCTTCTTGTTCTGTGAGATTCCCCCTATTTTTTCAATACTTTAACATTTGTCAGTCCTCTAAATAATTCTTGTTACTTCTTAACCATATTTCTCTTTCTTTTATTTCCACCCTATTTTTAAATGTCACTTTAGTTTTATTCCACTCCCTAGCTACACTTTCAGAATAAATTTTTATCTTCTCTAATATCTCCTGAATAATTTCCACTGCCAATTTCTTAAATTCCACTTTTTTGAACAAATAGGTGAGAAAGCACCAATGTCTCATGTTTATTTCATTGCCCTGTGTTTTTATTTTTGTTATTAATAGTGCATGATCTGAAATAGGTATTGGTGCATATCAAGACCTTCAGTTAAATTCACATGCTACTGGGAAATGTAAATTCTGTCTAGCCTATCCCAGTTTTTTGTATCTTGGGGAGTAATATATAAACTCCTAGTACTAAATTCACATCCTCCATGCCAAATATTTCCATAAATTTCTTTAAAAATCTGCCCTCCTTTGTTATATTTCCAGTCTGGGCCCCCTCCCAGGCACATCTTTACATGTTATAAATCAAATTCCATTCCCCACCTATAAGGAATATTCCTTGCTGAAAGGTGATTATTACTCCCAGAATTTTCTTAAGCTCCATTAGAGCATTTTTCAGTAGAATGTAAATGCATGCCAGTGTAATCCTTCTCCCTTGCCAGTAGCCCCTTAGTACTACAAATCTGACAATTATTTATTTTATATATTATTCTATTATTATCAGAACTCCTCTTGCAATGTATATAAGTACTCCTCTCTTCATCTGCCCCAGTAATTCTGCTGAATAACCATCCTGAAAACCTTTCTTAATCAAACTCACATGTTCATTTATTTCCAAGTGTGTCTCCTGGAGCATAACTATTTGCACTCTACATTTTTTAAATATAGTTCACCATTCTTTCTTTTTGTATTTATCTGTGAGACCATTAATGTTTAAAGATATTATAGAAGGAGTTATATTCTTGAGGGATTATAATTCCCACCATTTATATATAACAGTTTTTGTTAAATGTTTGGCTCTAGCTTTTGTGTTACATCCATACACCATTTGGCAGGCTAATTTTTTATACAACTGTATCTTGTCATCTCCATTTGAGCATATGTCTCATTTTGCAGACTTTTTTGTTTTATTGAAAACCCTCAAACAAAATACACCCCACCAATACCCCTTTAAAACCTATTAACGTATTAATAACACACAAAGCTATGTACATAAGAACAAACATTCTAAACTGATAGCCACACCCACAGGTTACAGACAACCAAAAAGAAAGGTCATTCATGTAAACAAGCATGCATGATATAGTCTGTGCTTTTAATAAGTGCTATCTTGTTTTGTCTTATCTTTATAGCACTCCCATCTAAGAAAACGCCTGAATGCTTTCAGGAAACATTTTCTTCAAGCCATTTCTCTTTATCAGATTGTCTTCTGGTGACATGCAAACCAGACATAAACTGCTAAAGTTACAAGAAAAAAACCTTATAATATTCAATATTCTTTTCCATTTATATGCTTTGTAGTAAATTTGTTACTTAATAAATCCTAGGGTTAAACCAATCAATTCCCTATGCAAGCATGAGAAAATGCTCACTATTTTTTCCTTCCTCATGCTCTCTTAACCAGACCTTTCCTCCCTTCCTTTATTTCTCACATTGCAGTGCCCGCATTTCTTAAAAGTGAACAAGGAAAAAGAGAGAAGGGAGAAAAAAAAAGCACCTGTTTATATTACTATCCCCATTACATAAAAAAGAACCACAAAACTGTATTTCATAGCTTGCTAAGAAAGTCATGCAACATTTAAACATTGCCATTAAGAAAAAAATGACATTTTACTTTACTTACAGTTAACTCTTACCATTCTCCTCTGCTTTCCAAAGTAGTTCTGCGAAAATGAATGACATAATGTAGGGCATATGTTTTATAGTCCCCTACAAGTTTAACAAAATCCACAAAAATACAATATTTCCAAATCCTCTTGTTCTGCTATGTTTCACAAATGTAATTATTGCTTTGTAAACCCACATTTGCCAGTTTCCACGTTACTGATTTTATTCTCTGTAATTAATAACATGAAGCAAATATATGCTTTAAAGTCCCTCAGAAGTTTAACAAAGTTCAAGGAAGTCCAATATTTTCAGATTTTCTTGTTCTATCATGTTTCACACGTATAATTACTGCTTTATCACCCAACAGTTGTCAATCTGAAAGGTACTAGCTTTAATCCTGTTCATCTCCATCTCCCTGTCTGTGTTTCATTTCCAACATATTTCAGAATCTTCTAGTGGATTCTTGTTTTCTTCCTTGTCTCAGACAACTGAAACAGTGGAAAAGATTTCTCAGGCTCAGTCTCTCTGTAGTCCTTATCACCAGGAGAACATGAAGCAGAATCTCCTTCTGATTCATATCTCACCCTTTGCTGGACAAACATTTGTACTTCCTCCTTAGCATGTACTTCATCAAAAATTATTTTGTAATCATTCTCCACAAATACTCTACTGTCTCCTACTTGTAGAACTTTATCCTTCTGCCAAAGTTTTGTCAGAATCAACTCCTTCTGCTGATAAGAATGCATCTTTACTATTAACTGTCTAGGTTGTTTTCTAGTAATCAGATTTTGAGCATACAAGCAATGTGCCCTTTCAATTAACAGTTCCTGTTGTTGAATACCAGTCCAGTTGTTTATTAGCGCTTTTAAAAATTAATACAGTCTGTTCCTTCCAACTTCTTGGGTACAGTATAAAATCTCAGGTTTTCTGTACGTGCTTTATCCTCCACTCTATTATTTTCTGAAACATCTCTTCTTGTGCAGTCTCATATTCAGCCAGACTTTTCCTCATTTCCACCTCTGAGTTTTGCAGTTCTGTCACCTTATCTGAATATCTGTTTAAATCGTCTTCCATTTTTTCCTGCTTTTTATTGTTTGTGTTGATATACTTCATCAGTGTTTTGTTTATTTTAATCAGTTCTGTGTGCAGCTGCTTTATACTCTCCTCTAGGTTACTGGAAGTCATGTCTGGAACTTTTACTACTTAACAGTGTGAGAAACTTCTCTGTGTGGAAGATTTTCAGTCCATATATTTCTAGTTAATCACTGTATATTAATCAGATCAGACAATAGTAGTAGAAGTATCAAACTTAAACTCATCTTAAGTCAAAACAAAACAAAACAAAAAATAATAATAGAAAATATATAATTGTACGACATTACTAAGTATTCGAAAATAATCCAAGCAAGGCAGGCAGTCTATTTCCAGTTGAAAATCCTTTATTAAGTACACACATAAGCAATCCAAGTAAAACACCAATAGAGTAATAATTTCCTCATAAGCTTTCTAAATATATATATATATATATATATATATATATATATATATATATACTTTTTATCAGGCATGAGAGTGGTTTATTGTGCTGTAAAACAAAGTGTTATTGGTACACATGTTAAATTCACATCCCTTCCCCCATCAGTGTGACATTTGAGCTGGTCCTGCCCTGCCTAGTAGCTGCCATAATAATATATAACCCTTATGTACTTTAAATAAAATTTATAATGATGTGATACCTCTTATTTAACCAGATTATTAAGTAGATTATTACGTCTGTGATTTTATCCATGACAATATACTACATGGCTGGAAATATATCAACCTTAGTTCATTTGGCAATCAAATATATATATATATATATATATATATATATATATATATATATATATAAATACATACATATACATTTTGCATGTAAAAATCTATTTCTATTTTCATAACCTATTGTTAACAAAGATCGCTTTCGTCCTTCTAGACTTCTTCAGGTCTGTGTACAAGAACCCTAAAAACAATCTATAAAAATATATATAATTGTATAATTAGTATTGTTATTACACATAATTTTGAATAAAATGGAGAAAAAAAACCCCAGAAAAAAATAAACATAAGAAAAAATGTATGTATGATGATAGAAACAAAATATACACTTAAATTATAACTGATTTAAAATGGTATTTAAAACCAACTGGTAGAATAAAATAAAATAAAATACATTTAGTCATGTAAACAATATGGCAATTTTCTAAGTTCCAGTGTACTTTTAATTGAACAGTAGTAGTTTAGTCCAGGCTTCCTAAAATAGTTCTGCTTTAATTGCCACGAGTTCATGTTTCTCTAGAATATTCAGGATGTCTCCTTCAAGATCACCCATGTCTATGCAATCCAGGATCTGGAACTTAAAACCTGTGTCTTTTATGAAGAGAAAGGTGTTTGGCTAGTGCATTATTTTTACATCCAGAGTGGATTTCTGACAGATGACATGAAATCCTACGCTTGAGTTTATTTACAGTCTTGCCCACATAGAATGCATCACATTCATTGCACTCTGCCCTGTAAATTGCTTTTGTAGTGTTACAGACATCCCCTGTACTGGCTTTAATGATTTTCTTTAAATAAGGGCAATAAAAACTATCACCTTGCTGTATAAATATACAAAATGTACAATTAGTTTCACATCTTTTAGTGCTTTTCTCATATCATCTAGGTTTAAATTCAACAAAACTTCTAATGTTCCTGGCCTTCCTATAAACAAATGATGGGGCTTCACTAAGATCTTAATCAGAAAAGGGTTTATTGTGACAATGTCCCAGTTTTCTTCAATAATATTTTTGATACTGTGATAATCCAAACTGTATGTCAGGATGCAGCTATTTTTGCATTTGTTATTCTCTGTGGAATTACTTAACATTTTTCTACTGGGGATGTTGAGTGAAGGTGCTTCAGTCCTTTTCAGTTCTATAATGGGTTCCAGGATGTTTTTTAACATCTGACTTTCATAGCCTCTCACTAGAAGATCATTCTCTAAGTTGTTCAAGTTTGCCTGCCTTTCTTGGATTACTTTCGAATACATACTAATGCTGTACAATTATATATTTTCTATTATTATTTTTTGTTTTGTTTTGTTTTGACTTAAGATGAGCTTAAGTTCGCTACTTCTACTACTATTGTCTGATCTGATTAATATACAGTGATTAACTAGAAATATATGGACTGAAAATCTTCCACACTGAGAAGTTTCTTACCCTGTTTTGTTTTTGGATCCACTACACTTTAGTGGGTTGTTTTGAGACTTCGGGAATACCATGGAGAGAACTTTTACTACTTCTTGCTGAACAACTGCAGTACTCCTCTCGGTCTATGTTTCTTTCTCACCTTATGCAGCTGATTTTCCTCCAGGTCCTTTATATTTATTTTTTCTGGCATCCAGGCAGTGCACTTACTAGCCAGTTAATGAAATCTAACCAGAAATATAGGTCCACTGGTTTTCTTTGCTAAGTTTCTGTTTTCAGACTGGGAGAGCCAGAATTAAGCTGTTACTCAATGTACAGCCATCTTGGAAGTCAAACAGTGTTATTATTTATTTTTTAATAACTGCAATAGTTTTGATAAATCATCATTATGGAAATAAACAAAAACACCCTTACGAAATAGTATGCAGCATGATACTTCCAGTGCAAAAGCTTCTGTAGAAGAAGGAGGTGTGCCTACAAACAAGTTTAAGACCAGTGGCAGTGTATGGAATGACAAAGTTATTGCACTGTTATATCTGACTCTGAAGAGTTTTACTGTATGCCCAATTGCCCAGTTAAGACTTGGAAACAAATTACTCCTGATGAACTAGTTGCTCCATATGCTCACTCCTCCATTTGGAATTTTGTCACATAACCTGAAATCAGAGTCCTTTTATGACTGCAGTACATTTACATTATCATATTCATTGTTTGTTTTTACAGGACAGGTTGATTGCAATAAGAGCTAAGACTCCATGCAAGCACATTTTCATGACTCCAGCACTTATTCACACAGTTGGCATGGCACACATATTATATGAATGCTGTTATACCACCATTAGAGAACATTCCATTCAGTTGGTATAGTTTCTTATAAAAGGGATCCATGTTTTTTTGTACTAGTTGCACTGTGTTGCTTGATCATGGTTTTAAGTTCATATGTGTGTACTAGCATTGAGGGCTTTACAAGCCTAGCCATAGGATTACCCTGGTATAGTGCCACCTGACTTTAGTTCCCAGTGCCTCTGTTGAGTAGAGCCACTGGTGTTATCCCTGGGGTGAATTTTCTGTTTCCATCCACTCATCAAGATTTCTCTTGAAGAGTGTCAGCGAGGTGCTCTGCTTGACATGTATGGGAAATCTGTTCCATAGCATGGGTAGTCTCTGGGTTATGAACCTGAACCTGTCCCTCCAGCATGTTCTGTTAATTGTGGTTATGAGGCTGGGGTCTCTGAAGCATGTGGTGCAGAGGGACTGAGATTTCTTTAGATGTAGCATTTCTAACAGAGCTGGGTCAGACATGGCTTTGTAAGTCAAGCAGAGATCGCCTCTAAGTAGGCAATATGAGACAGAGAATAGTTGGAGTTTTTTGAGCCTGTCCATATAGGACAAGTGTTTAAGGCCTAGGATCCTCTTTGTGAGGTACTTTTGCAGCCTCTCCAGTTGTTGCAGATGTCTAGTGAGGTATATGCCAAATGGGGCATTGTACTCGATGATTGGCCTAATGAGGGAAGAGTAGTGGGAGACAATGACCTCTTTCTTCCTGGATGTAAAACCTTTAGTAATGAGATGCACCACATAGAAGGACTTTCTGACCACAGTGACAAAGTGGTGATCAAAGGAGAGGTTGCTGTCAACCTGTGTTCCCGGATCTCTTATAACATCTTCTGTGTTCACTGGACTACCATCAATGTGGTAATTCATGGGAACCAGGTTTTTCCCAAAGGGGATGATGACACATTTTTTGGCACTGAGCCTAAGGCCATGGTTCTGACACCAGTCATTGGTCACAGTGAGGCCATTCTGTAGGATGTCAACATCACTTGGGGAGTTAATAATAGCTCCCAACTTGCAATTGTCTGCAAACTTTGTCAGCCAGAGTCCCTTCATGTTAGCCTGGACTTCAGAGAAGTAGATACCAAACAGGAGAGGACCTAGGACTGAACCCTGTGGGACTCCACTCATGACTAATTAGCAGTCTGAATTGGAGTCAGCTACTTTCACACTGTGGGTTCTATCTTTGAGCCAGTTGGCAACCCACCTAGTGATATAGGGGTTGATGTCAAGCTTAGTGAGTTTTTCTATGATTCCTGAGTGTGGAATGGTGTCAAAACCCTTGGCCAGATCAAGGTAGGGTGTATGATCCACCTTGCCTTCATCCACAGCTCTGGTGACTGACTCAAAGAAGTTGTCCAAGTTGAGCAGAGATGATCTACCTTTCACAAAACCAAACTGTGTGGGATCCAGAGTTTGGAGATTCCCTATACCCTTGTTTATTAGGTCCATGATGATGCATTCCATAGCTTTGCATATCAGACTAATCAGGCTAATGGGGCAATAGTTCCCAGGGTTTCTAGTCACTCCTCCTGTGTGGAGAGGGATAATTGTAGCAGTGCACCATTCAGCAGGAACAAAGCCTGAGGTGAGACTGTTATTGAACAGGGCACACAGGTGAGGTGCCAGTTCACTCTGTAGTACATTAGAACACAACCAAGGATATTGTCAGGTCCCATAGAAGGTGTATTCTTGTCCTTGGACAGTGCTGTTTTAACCTGTGCAGCAGTAATACTGGGTGCCTAGCAATCTACTGGTATTGTGATTGGTCCTTTGGGGGGTAAAGTTGGCACTGAATCTGTCGGCCAGTATACTGGCAATATCTGTTGGCTCAGTATAGGAGGCATCATTGTGCAGTAGCTCAGAGCAAATCTGGGTATTGCGGTGGAGATTCTTTACAAAACCATAGAAGGCCTTGTGGTTGTCTTTACTCTCTGCTGCAATTCTGTTTTCATACCTAGCTTTAGAGGATTTGATGAGGGATTTCAACTTTTTGTTGAGGCAGATAAGGGAGTTTTTCCAGTCTTGGGCCTTCACCTTATTCCACATCAGTTTCCTCCTTCTGTTGTAGAGTTTGTTTATGGCAGGGAACCACCAGATTGGCTTCCTTTTTTTGGAGGAGAGCGCCTTGGTTCTATTGGGTGTGGTGAGATCCATGCATTTGTGTACGTGTTTGTACAGTGCATTGGTGTATGATTCTGCAGCCACGCAACTATTCCCCATTTGCATGGGTACCGTGAAGTTAACCACCTCTGTTTTTAGGATCTCAAAGTTAGCTTTGGAAAAGTTTTTCATGGTGGTTACCTTTGCTGGGGAAGGGTTGGGAGGGATGGGGATTTCCAAGGTGATTAGTTTGTGATCAGATCTAATCAGGGAGGAGCTGACTATTGGTGTAGAACAACGGTTGCCCATGTTAGTAATGACCAGGTCAAGGATGTTGCTACCTCCAGTGGGGGTAAGAACAAGCTGATCCAGGGCATTAGAATTAATGAACTGCAGGAAATATTGGGCAAGTGTATTGGTACATGAGTAGTTTACCCAGTTAATGGAGGGGTAGTTGAAGTCATCTAGTAAGAGAGTGTTAGGTTGGACCCTAATATTCTCCAGGGGGCTTAGGAATGTGGAGTGCGAGTGCTGGGACATGGTTGGGTACCTATAGCAGGCTACGACCTGAATCGCTGTCTTACCCAATGTTAGCTGCACATGAAGTATATCTAATGCATTATGTTGGGCTACCAGTAAGGAGGTGTGTGCATCCTTTATAAATATGGAGACACCACTGCCTTTGGAGCTTTGGTCTAAGTTCTGGGGTCGAAAGGTGTGGAATGAGTTATAGCCTGGTAGTGCAGGGTTGTTTTCTGCTGCCTTGACCCAGGTCTCTGTTACAGAACAAATGTCAATGTTCTCCATTTTAAGATTTAGACTTCTAGCGTTAAGCAACATGACCCTCTGATTGCATTTGTTTATAGCTGTTACAGTGGTAATTTGGTCTTTGGAACCCCCAGAAAGGAATACTCCTGCATGGAAACAATTGCACTGCATCAAAGTACTAGGTAAACAAAAAACAGTAGCCAGCAACTGTGAGTTGTTTCAACTAATATAATTAGTTATAAGTTGCCATTCTTTCTATATAGGTCAAACATCCAGACCCTTAAGGATACGCATTTCAGAACGTCTAAGTGACATAAAATGTAAACGCATGAGCAATGCTTTGTACAAACACACATTGAAACATACCACAGCCAGATTTCATTTTACTATTATAGATAAAGTAATTGCAGATAGATCTAATAAATCAGGGTGGCACAGTAAACTGAACACTAAAGAAAAGAAATGGATTGTAAAATTAGATGGACTTTTCCAGCCAGATCTTAATGAATATTTATGACTTTGTATATTAATGAATATTCATGAACTCACCAATGACAGTTTGTGTCTAATTATGCAAATGTATATAAAGAACCTCAAAATGTTGTGAATATTTACATTGATGAAGGCTAGGTGAATACCATAGCTGAAACCGGTCTGTTATTTTTGTGTTTTTTTTATTTATAACTAATTATATTAGTTGAAACAGCTCACAGTTGCTGGCTACTGTTTTTTGTTTACCTAGTACTTTGATGCCGTGCAATTTCTTCCGTGCAGGGGAATTCTTTTCTGAGTGCACATTCTGTTTCCTGCTGGTCATCTGTGGTTTGCTGTTTGGGTAGAATCTGTACCAGATTCTCCACGTTTTTGTAGCTAAATTTCATATTTGGCTGGATATAACCACTGTGCTTTTTTGTACAATTGAGGAATTCATCTTCAACTAACCAGAATTGGGGCATAGTGATTTCATTTTTTGTTCAGTTTGTAAAGTTTAATGACTAGGCCTTCCATAACCAGGACTTTATCGTTTACTACAGTCGTCTGATATGTTATTTCTTTTCATGATTTTTTTGGCTGGAGCGATATCGGAGGTACAACAAGGCTGAATAGGGCATTTACATTGACCATTTGGTGAAGATTTGCTCATATTTGTTACAACATACACATTTAAAAATAGCGCAATATAGCGCGATTAGTCAACCATTTTATTACAGCTGTGAGCATGTTTAAATGGACTGTTTTTCTTTAACAACAATTTCCGGCATAACAAATGGTTATAAATGATTATTAGCTTTAAGGATTCTACCAAGAATGAGGGACAGAACCTATTTTTGCATCTAACTATTTTTTCAGCTTTTTACACCTTCATGGCCATTTTTTCAATATCGGAACAATGGTAGACTATTAGTCTGGATGGGATAATAGTGTGTACAATTTATTCTACTTGTGTCCGAGAATTATATTTCATGTTGTGGATATAGGACTTTGGCACAAACGGCTGCGAGCCTGATTATCAGGTTCTTTATATACCTACAATATTTATGGTTTAAGAACAGTGACTATCTTTATGACTATATGGAATCCACTGTGGAACCATTTTGTTACTGCGGAACATTTGTTACATCATCGCGGGGTGTCTCTTATGAGATCCAATAATAATTTTTGGACTTTTTAACAAAACAAACTATATTTCATCTGAATTTATTTTTTTGGTGACAGCCTATACATATTCATATCTTTGTGGCTTGTGCATGAACAGCATTTCATACCATTTGATTATTTGATAAGTTATGTCAATTGTTACAGACAGTGTGATTATCAGCTTATGATATATCATATTGAGGGTGGATTTTTGAACTATTAGGACAAACTTATGACTTGTGTGTTTTACTAATACAATTACTATACATTTATATGATTGGATATAACCATTTTATTGATAGGTGGTTATTACACAGAGTATCATACATCATTTCTATGATTCGGGGCAAATAGTCTATTTTCAAATATTCTTTACTAATCCATCATTATACATTTTGCTACAATACCAGACCAATACAGCTTGCAATCTAAATGCAGATTTTTATTGTTGATCAATATCATTAGGTTTGATATGGTCTCAATTCAAGCTGTTTTATAATATAAACATTCTGGTATTACATAATTTCAGGGTGTATATAGGTTGAGTAATAAATAGTCCCTATTGCAAATTTTATAATTTATAATATATCTAAGCCCTTTTGTACTATTATAGCTTTGAATAATCCTTTTCAAGATGCCATTAACATTGATAATCATTTCTTATGAGATATTTGGACCACTTTGATACCAAATTTGGTTACACCAAGCAACACCATCTTTTAACACATATATATATGTGCTATTTTTTCAGCTTAATCACTGGTGGTCTTACAGAATAACAATATATGTATATATTGCATAATATTCTTTTATGCTTGTCCAATTTTTTGTTCAGGTTATACATTAATAATTAAATAAGATATTGGGCCTTTTTGATGGGCTTAATAGCATATTATAGTTAACTATATTCCATTTGATTCACACATGTTATTTAGCCAATTTTGTATTTTTTAATAATTTGGCAGAGGCCAACGGTCATTCAGATACCATTATATTGTAGTTGCCATTATTGTTCTAACATTTGGCAGTTATTCATTAGTGGATCTGGATGTGGCAAAATAATTTTTCAGTAATTAGGTTACTTTTAATACATCAAAATGATATAAGCGGACAGGATTTTTTGTATGATCACTCTAATAAGGGCTGCTTTTAACAACTAATATTTTGGATGCTAAGTTGGATTGGCCATTATTGCCCAACCTCCACACATTATCTATTTTTCTTTAGGACATGGTACTGCATATATATTTCTGAAAAAGTCTCTTTATAAAGAAAAAATGTTTTCTGGCTAATACATAGTGTGAATCTCTTTTTTTCAGACATTGGATTATACATTTTTTATTTTGGCTTTGTCTTTATTTGCACTGGTGTAGTTCCATCATACTTTTATATATAAAAATAACCCTATCTCAACTTTACAATGGATTTAAATCGGATCCTGGTTGGGCTTTCTTCTGATAAGGAAGATTTGGGCATTTTTGGTATAGGGGAACGACCCAATAAAAATAGTTTTATTACTATGGACAATCCCGAAAACCATTGTGAAAAGCTGTTTCAGCAACTAAACAGAAGTATGAAAACATTAAGGTCCAATGTATGGCATCTTAAAGTATTCAAAGCATAAATGGCTAAAGGGATAACTCCCAGGGGGCTCAGAGTTAAAATTTAGCCTTTAGTATCAGAATTAGATGAACAACTAACCAGTGAATGGTCAACAATACAACAAAATTGTTCCATGAAATTTGTGGAAACATTATCCAGATACTATGAATGCACTATTGATAGGGAAATTCTCAATGTGAGCAAATTATGTGATGATTGTAATCAATACAAGGACCAGTTGTTTTTTATCCACCACATTGTCCAAACTCAGCTCTGAGTTACTCACCTTTGAACAACAACTTAAGGATAGGAAACTCAAAAAATTTAATAGGGACCAAACAGACTATGATAAAGGTCATCCCTTTCAACATACTAGACATGTCAGGTTTGAAGGTGGTTATCATAAAGCTAATACCACGCCCAAACGTAAACGTCCCAAATCCATCCTAAGGAAACGTAACACATATACTGACTCATCAGGTGGGGATTCTCTTCTGGTACAGATTTGGACATACAGCAAACCTCAGATTCACCCACCCCCAAACGTAATAACAGTGTGGCCCCTTTAGGTCTTACAAGAGGGGAAGCAGGAAACATAGAAAAAATAAGAAGTTTGGAGGGTCTAATGGAACTGTTGACAAACAAATAAATCAACATGCTGGAACAAATGTACTAAATATTTCTGATGCAACATTATCTGAATTACAGACTGCTTTGTTAAATAAAGGCCTTTCTTTTATACCATTTTTTTTTGTTCCAGAAGATACATTTGCACATGATGTAACAGCATTTTGCAGACTGCGAAATTTAAAATTGTATTTTCATGATACAAAACAGGAAGATGTTGCTGTTGATAATTTCAAATGCCACAAATCCACCTTTGCTCCAACTATGCATCCTAGTGTGAGTCTTTTCCAAAATAGTGTTCTCAAAGATCTACATTTTACTTTGAGTATGACTCACCCTAAATCTAATAATCTCTCAAAGACAGACATGTCAACATTACAGGAGCTTATTAATAACAAAAATCTGGTTATTATTTCTGCAGACAAAGGTGGTGCTGTGGTAGTCATGAATTGGACCCAGTATGATGCTGAGTCACACAGACAGTTGGAGGATGCCAGATATTACACAAAAAATGCCTCTGGATCCAACACCTATGTTTAAACAACAAATAGACAAATTTTTGAATTCGGCAGTTGAAAATGGCATTATTACACCAAATATAAAAAGTAATCTCACTATATCTGATCCTAATAGCCAATATATCTATTTTCTACCCAAAATTCACAAAGATGTTTTGCATCCTCCTGGTAGGCCAATTGTGGCAGGTAATGGTTCTCTTACTGAACCACTTTCTGAGTTTCTAACTAAACATCTGAAACCATTATTGAGATGGGAAAGATCTAGAATTCAGGATATCACAGAATTTTTGGGTATTATAAATGAGATGCAAATTGAAGATCACTGGTTTTTATGCACCCTGGACGTTAGTGCATTATATACTAACATTCCACATTGGGCAGGGCTTGATGTCATAGAATATTGGCTATACAAATCAGAATTATACAAACCTGGTTGCAACATGTTTCTTATATGCTTAACTGAACATGTGCTCACTAAAAATGTGTTCTTCTATGGAAAACAATGTTATCTTCAAACACGGGGCACAGCAATGGGTGCATCATTTGTCCCCATATATGCAGACCTATATGTGGCATATATAGAAGAACAAATTATCTATGATGTTACACTCAACATATATCTAATGGAAATTGATATTTGGCGTAGATATCTGGATGATTGCTGGATGGTGTGGAGATCTGATGTGGAATATTTGATGGAATTTGTTGAATACCTCAATGAGAATAAATGGGGTTTATATTTTACCATCAATTATGACCAACATAAGATCACATACTTGGATGTGCTAGTAATTAGAAATAAAGGCAATACTCTTGGTAGTGAAGTATTCAGGAAATATCCGGAATACAACACATTACTCCACGCATCCAGCTTTCATCCAGCACATATTACCAAAAACATCCCCAAGTCTCAATTTATTAGGATGAGACGCATTTGTTCAGAAGAAAACACTTTTAAGGTTTTCAGCAATGATTTGTTGAACAGGTTTAAAGAAAGGGGCTACAGCATGGGTTATGTTCATACAGCAAGCAATCATGCAGCAAATCTGGACAGACAAGACCTTCTTAAATACAAACAAAAAACAGATAACAAAATAATAATTTATGATTTATCACTACATATGGTAGAAATACAAATAGAGTTACCGATGCCATCAGGCGACATTGGAATATCCTGCTAGCGGATAATGTTTTGTCACAGTATTTACCCGAAACTTGTTTGTTTTCATTCAGAAAAGGGAAAAATCTTGGATCTCATTTCCGTCATTATAAACATCACCATGATTTCAACAAACAGAATATGACTCAAACCCTTATTTCTGGAGAGTATTTGGTTGGCTGCATGCCATGTGGTCATTGCAGCCATTGTAAAGATGTGCTTAAAACAAAACATTTCTCCAGTAGTAATACTAGCATTATATATGACATCAGGTTCTTTGCGAATTGTAGCACAGATTGGATCATTTATATGACTTCTTGCAGTTGCCATTCTTTCTATATAGGTCAAACATCCAGACCCCTAAGGATACGCATTTCAGAACATCTAATTGACATAAAATGTAAACACATGAACAATGCTTTGTACAAACACACATTGAAACATACCACAGCCAGATTTCATTTTACTATTATAGATGAAGTAATTGGAGATAGATCTAATAAAGCAGGGTGGCACAGTAAACTGAACACTAAAGAAAAGAAATGGATTGTAAAATTAGGTGGACTTTTCCAGCCAGGTCTTAATGAATATTTATGACTTTGTATATTAATGAATATTCATGAGCTCACCAATGACAGTTTGTGTCTAATTATGCAAATGTATATAAAGAACCTCAAAATGTTGTGAATATTTACACTGATGAAGGCTAGGTGAATATCATATCCGAAACCAGTCTGTTATTTTTGTGTTTTTTTTATTTATAACTAATTATATTAGTTGAAACAGCTCACAGTTGCTGGCTACTGTTTTTTGTTTACTTTGGAACACTGCCTAAAAAAGGCACTATATGGGTGGCAAGTTTCTTGGCCAGTACCCAGAAGCCCAAGGGTGACAGATGCAGGCCATCTCTGGTAAAGCATCGAGGTCTGTCAATCATGTCATCTCAGGCAAACAGATACTGGATCCCCGCACTATATGGGTGGCAAGAGTCTTAGCCAGTACCCAGAAGCCCAGGGGTGACAGATGCAGGCCATCTCTGGTAAAGCATCGAGGTCTGTCAATCATGTCATCCCAGGCAAACAGATACTGGATCCCCTTAGAATGACACCAGAAACTTAGACAATTGTTGAAATCAATAATTTTCTGCTTGTACTGTGGTATCATTCTGGGTGATGGTAGGATGCTGCTCAGGGCTAGGGTCATACCCACCTGGACTACATAATCCGAGAGCTCCTCCATGTCTCTTTTCATGTAGTCCAGGGAGGTACGTCTCAGGACATTCACACCCACATGTACAATGACAGAGTCATATTTGTACCTGTTGTTGAGTGATCTGAGTGCATGCATTATGTGTCAGATCCTGGCACCTGACAGGCAGCTGACTGTTACTTTCTCCTTATTCAACCTAGTGAGTGGTATATCAGTGTGCTTCACTATCGAGTCACCTATGACTAGTGTGTTGGGCATGCTGTTTTGCCTTAGGGGCTTTGGTTGAGTGGCACACTGTTTAGGAGAGTTATGTGTCTCGTGATTAGTGTTGTGTTGTGGTGGTTGAGTGAATTTCTGCCTTGGAGGGCTCTGCTGCTCAGGTAGATTTTTATTGAGACCCTCCATGAAGGTGGGTGTGTGGTTTGTGTTTTTATGTGAAGGCAGTGCTGGTGTGTGTTCCAGAGGGCTATGTGTTCCATGTGGTGTGGTGCAAGTGTTGACCTTCTCCTCTTGACCAGCTATTCCGGTTTTGGCTGGAGAGTATGTGGCAGTTTGGATATATAAGTGCATCTCTCGTAAGTCTGAGTGTTGGAAGGTAAGAGGAGAGGGTTGTCGGTATACATGAGGCAGTTGCTACATTGCCACAGGATGTCCAAGTTCACTAGTTTAATAGGAGAAAGCACAGGGAACTGACCTTTAGACATGTCTGGTGGGGTGGGGATTGATAATAAGTACTAGATCTGTATCCTTGTAGAACATTTAGTGCTGGTAGGACTTGTGTTCTACAATAATTGCTACAAGAAGTCTCGTAAAGTGCTAGACTAATAAGCTAGTATAAGTGCAAGAGAGGAGAGAACTAATAGATCTAAGGGAAAAAAATGAAGAGCAGGCTCTGGCACCGCTCAGAAGCTTTCAAACAGTCCTGGATACAGCTAGTCTGTATCTGGATTAGACTAGTTACAGGAAAGGCGGGAAACATGAGCAAACATAGGATTTTGAACCAGAAAGTTGAGAGAGATGGAAAAACTGCCCAAACGGCCAATAAACTACATTTCCTGGGCCAGAAACCACTCCTCTTGTGTTAGATAGGCTACCTAGTGCTTACCAATTCCACGGATAAGCTAGAAGGCTTCCCTCCAACACAGAAAGGCTTGAGGGGCTCAGAAGCTTACAGTCTTGGACACAGCAAATCTGTATCTGGACTAGACTAGTTACAGGAAAGGGGGGAAACAAGCACAAAACCAGGCCTTTAAGCCAGAATGTTGAAAGAGATGGAAGAAACTGCCCAAATGGCCAATAAACCACAAATCTGGGCCAGAAACCACTCCTCTTGTGGGTGATAGGCTACCTAGTGCTTACCACTCCCACTGATAAGCTAGAAGGTTTCCATCCAACACAGAAAGTCCTTTGTTATCCTCTTTTGCCACTGAGTAGCACGCCTGGGCACTAAATTCCTGACAGTATAACTTCCTTTTCTGCCACCAATACTTCTTCTCCACAGTATTATGTTCTTTGAACCCCCCCCCCCCAAAAAAAAAATGCTATAGTTTCACTTTATCACACTGAGACTATTTTAGCAGACACTGTTAGGAAACACAGAAACAGAGATGATCTTGGAAGGAGTGTCCTTGAAATAAATCATAGCTGTCTCCACAGGTGTTATGCATATTTCCAGTACCTATATAACACTAAGAAAACTCCAACAACATTATATTCTGAAAGAATGAAAGCCAAGTCATGTGAGAAAATAAAACACTAAGTGTACAAAAAAAGTAATTTGTGATGCAATTAAATATTATAACAAATGACTCAAAGCAGTAAAATATGGAAGTTAAAATAAAAATAAAACATCAAATATCCATACCACAGCTCCAGAAATATAACACCCCTTCTCACATCATGCAGTTCACACAGAAGATTAAGGCTATGATAGATTCATTGCAAAGTTCGTCCCCTTATCACCACCCAAAGGCCCAGTCGACATCCCTGATACTTGTCCCACACCTCACATGTCTGTAGATCAAGTGTTAAAGGCCCTATCCAAGTCAAAGATCACAGCTTCCATGGGACCTGATAGTATCCCAGGCTGTATTCTACACCATCTCCAGCAAGAACTAACTTCACCATTGAGCACCCTATTCAACCACAGCCTAACTACAGGCTTCATTCCAGCAGAGTGGAGAACTGCCATCGTCATCCCTTTGCACAAAGGTGGCACCACTACTGACCTGGGAAACTATCGCCCCATCAGCTTGACAAGTCTGATCTTTAAAGTCATGGAGTGTATTATTATGGATCTCATAAACAAGGACATAGGCAATCTCCAAGCACTCAACCCCACCCAATTCAGATTTGCCAGGGGAAGATCTTGCCTATTGAATCTAGTTGACTTCTTTGAGACTGTCACTAAGGCCCCGGATGAGGAAATGTCAGTACATACAGCTTACCTTGACCTGGCCAAGGCCTTTGACACAATCCCCCACTCAGGCATCATCGAAAAGCTAATCCCTGTCTAGTCAGATGGGTGGCAAACTGGCTTACGGATAGGACCCATAATGTCAAAATAGGTGCTGCCACCTCCAACAGCAGACCTGTCACTAGTGGTGTACCCCCAGGGATTTTTCCTGGGACCCCTACTGTTTGGCATGTACTCCTCAGAGGTCCAGGCAAAGACAAAGGGTCTGTGGCTGACCAAGTTTGCAGATGACTGTAAGTTGGGTGCTGTCATTGACCCCATTTGATGTTAACATACTGCAAGAGGGTCTCACAGCTACAAATAACTGGTGTCAAATTCGTGGCCTTAAGTTAAATGCAAAAATGTATTATCAGACCATTCAGCAAAAACACAGCCCCTACTAATTACCACATCAATATCAACCCCCTAAGCACACAACCTGTGGTGAGAGACCTGGGTACTCAGGTTGACAACAATCTCACATTCGACCATCATGTGGTGGCTGTGGTCAGAAAAGCCTTTTACTTGGTTCATCTTATAAATAAAGGGATTGCAGCCAGAAAAATGGAGGTTATTGTCTCTCTGTACTCCTTCCTTATTAGATCTATAATTGAGTATAATGTCCTGTTTGGTATGTACTTCTACAAACACCTGCACCAACTGGAAAGGCCACAGAAATACCTCACAAAGAGAATCCATGGCCTCCAACATCTATCCTATGCAGACAGGCTTACATCACTATCACTTTGCTCGGTATCATACAGATTGCTCAGAGTTGATCTGTGTCTCGCCTACAAGGCAGTAACGGACCCTGCCCTACTAGAGATGCTCCATATCTGTAAGTCTAACTCCTCGCACATTACCCACTCGATCTGCCTAAATCTAATATGCAACATCAACAAAACCTGCTGGAGAGACAGGTTTGTCTCCCAGAGGCTGCCCTGTCTTTGGAAAATACTTGCCAATAAAAGGTTACTGCTGCAATAACTGGATCACCAACAAAAAGGAATGATTGTCAAACAAATTTCCGATGTCAAGTCACACTTTATTCCTAAAAGCAAAAAGCAACGCTTTCGGGTAACAACCCTTTCTCAATGCTAATACACTTCTAAAACACTTTCAACTTTTTAAATAAGAGCACAAAGCATCACATGACTACAGCCAACATATAACATGGCACCAATAATTAAGTCATTAAAACTTATAGATGTCATTGTTCTATTTTCACCAATACTGGTTTAATAATAACAGCACTGTTAAACCTTGAAGATTCATGTTTATTTCTTTATATCTGGCTGATAGACCATCACACTTTTTGAGCACAGAAATAGTGTGCTACTAGTGTATCTATTATAGAAAATGTTTCATACTAAGTGGATCCTTTTGCTACTGCTCCTGTGGGTATATAGGCATTTGTATTGTTGTACTTTCAAAGTTTGTACTACTGGCTTTTCATAGCACTGTTATAAAGCAAAGTGAAGGCATTAAAAAAATGGCTTATTGTTTACTATTAAATATTCCAAATGGTAATAGTGCCTCATGTACTGTATCGTCTACAAGGTCCTCCCTCCTAGTAGTCCATTATCCATACAAATCAAATCTGTTAAGCTAAATTATTCATGTGGGTTACAAAAGGGCAGCACTAATATCATATAAGTATAATAGTCTTACAGAGGAAAAATATTTAGCATGTCTGTATGTACATATTTTCTTCTAGTTCCCCATTTGGCACGTCTAGATGCACATATTTACTTCTAATACCCCCATTTCAGAAAAGCTTTTTTATTGAACAATACAAAATGACATGCCTCTGCAGAACTAATGGCATTAGCGGAATTCTCTGAACTGTCTAACCAGTTTAATTAGTTAGACCATAATGTTTCTAATTGACTAACTGTGGATTCATTTTCCCATTATCCAAATTCTATTTATCAGCACTAGCAACCTTTAAACAAATATCCATAGAACAGTGGGAGAATTACCCAACTCTCACACTGAAGTGTAAGACTTTCATATTTGCCCTGGGGTTTTTTTGGACATTTGTCTTAAACTCAACTTATAATGCCCACTGTGATCTGTGAATTTACAGTTTGCTTCTTTATATTTTGTCTGCAGTCTTGTAAGAATGAACCCTTACAATATTAATCATTTGTAAAGACTACATCTCTTTCGGCAGGCATATAATAATATAAATGGTTAAATACCCAACAAATACATTTCTCCATTAGATTATAAGGCCATTACTAAAAAGAGCCGGCTGCCAGTATGGTTTGAGTAAATGGGAATGGAAATTAAGCATTACCTTATCAAATGGTGACAAAGATGGTATCCTCTTTACAAAGCTGTTAGACACCTTGATCAATGACTGTTTAGGTGTTTACTAACCTTGAACCTACAACAGCAACCTATGTCTACATGAAAGTCTAGAACCCTACTGCCTAGCTACATGTGGTATTATATTCAAATGTGAGAAGTGAACCCTGTACCTTGTGTTTGCAAGGTAAATACCTTAATTATTATGCCAATCCCATCCCATTTAAAAAGTGGCCCATTCCCATACCTGGGAGCCTAACCCAGACTGCCTGGGTGAAAGCCAGGAATCCTAACTGCTAGTTCATATGAGACATCCCATAATCATTAATTTGACCAAAGGTGAGAATCATACCCTGCATCTTTTATCTGGTAGGTAAACACATTAGCCATTATGTCATCCCCCCACCCCAAGTAATTTGATTGGCAATATTTCCATATATTTATTTATACTCTAAATTGTCTGGTCTCAATGTCTTCTATGCATGCTAATACAGTGCCATTTTCAGATTTCTGAGGCTTTTAAGTATTACATTTTCTTTAAATGTACATTTTATGTTTAAAAAACATAAAGAAAGGACCAGCCAACTCAGCCAAAGGTTAAAAAACTGCTTTAATCCAATAAAAATATATTAAATACATTAAATGCTTTTGCATACAGTACATTACACTTTATCAGACCATATTACATATAACAAACTCCCAGCTTTAAATAATTAAAACAATTAGGAATCAAAAATTATCAACCAATCATAAAAACAAATCAATGAGTGAGGGGGTGTGCCTTTAACACAGGTTTAAGAGGCACTATAGTGTTCAAGCCAGAACCTTTATCTGCTTGCATGGTAATAATCCATTTAGTTTCAATTAACTCTGTCATAGTAATCAAATCCCCTCCCCTAATGTCTTCCACTATCTTTTGTAAACAAATAAACCTAAAAGAATGAGTCATGTCTGTATTCAAAGTGATATGTCTGGCTAAGGCATTAGAATCATTGTTCTTATGAATAACATAAAGATGATGTAATATACATTCTCTAAAAGTGCGACTGATTTTGCCAATATAAAAAGACATACCTACTGTACAATTAGCTAGATAAACTAAAGTCATACTATCACAAGTAGCAGAAACTTTCAACTGATAGCAAAATCCAGAGTCCAGATGGACAAATTCCTTACCTTGATCTACAACCATCTACACTTTACAAGAACCACATGGACGTGTCCAAAAAAAACACTTCTCATGCCTTATATTAGTTCTATAACAAAGATGCCTCTTAAGGGAGAGTCTATTCTTAAAAGAAAAATTTGGCTTCATGCCAACTATAGACCTAACCCTCTCACCAGCAATCAAAATCTTCCAATGCTTCTTAATTATATCACATATGGGTCCAACATCCGCAGAATATGTAAGGGGAACTCGGATTACATTAGACTGTGTAATCCCAACTTCATTAACATTAGGTATCACTGAGCCTTCTAATATATAGGGCTTAGCTCTATCTTCCCTCATCCGTTCAACTTATTGGCTAATAATAGTCACTTCAGTTACTTTATAGCCCTTGTCTAGAAAATCCATACTTAAATCATCAAAGGCTCTATCACAATCTACCTGTTCACTACATATTCTCAAAGCTCCCATGAATTGACTCTTCATCACACTGTTATAAACATTGTGGATGGTCTGATTTTACAATTGAAATCTTATCTACAATATTTCATTAATTAAATATCTATTATTTGTCTCGTTATTTTTTTCTGTATTCATGGAAACCCTGCCAGTATTTAAACACATTATGCAATATTCAAGTAGAGCTCTTAATGCTGGTCACAAAGATATTTCTACTATAATTTACTTACCAAGTATGTATATGTTTACTTCATTATTGTTTCCCGTTGTTTCCTTGTTGACCCTTTCACCTCTTGGGCAAAGAAGCTGAGTGTTATAAATTTACCTTCAGTTTCCTAAATTTGCCTTCTCTAATAAGCACATACAGTTCTGAATCTTCAACAAATTACCTATGAACTTTAGAGGCATTTTCATTTTCTATATTAAACACACAATTTTCTTCTTTTGTGTTCATATTTACACCTTTTCTATCTATTAAAAAATTAGTCAGCATTTATTTTAGAGCTAAAAATGTCTGTAGTCTAGACCTTTGAAGCACATTATTTCTTTTACATGATTATAGAATACATTTAGCATCTATGCCAAACTTCACAAAAACATTTTGGTCATTAATTTATGAGGTACAATACTGTCTGT
This sequence comes from Protopterus annectens, assembly GCF_019279795.1. Classification (NCBI taxonomy): domain Eukaryota; kingdom Metazoa; phylum Chordata; order Ceratodontiformes; family Protopteridae; genus Protopterus; species Protopterus annectens. Next base: position 449,637,749 of record NC_056749.1, on the reverse strand, counting down.
AAAATTTGAAGAAGTTTACATCAGAGTCATCTGTAATAATAACAGCTGGACAGAGATTGCCTTGTTGGGTTATCCACGTGGGGTAAATGGAGTGAGGTGGAGAGGGAAAGCAGGGTCTGGCATGAGACAGTAATCTGGGACATGATCAGAATAGTTCTCTTATCTGGCCACTCATGCTGAACTAGCAAGGTCCAGTTTATAATTAAATTAAATGTACATCTCATTAACATTTGTATCACATGGTGTTAGTTTCTTCTACATTATACCTGGTCTGCTGAATGTTAGGCTACAAAGAATCAACAATAGATCATTTGGGTTGGGAGAATTCCTGTGCCAACTACTGATAGGTCAAGTGGTTTGCATTATCATTATAGTATGTTATAGGTTTGCAATACATTATATGATATATTTTATTTTCACTTTAAACTTAAATTTTCACAGTTCAGAAAGAGTTCAGAAGGATGTCATCTGAGGGTTAAGTGGAAATGAGGGGAATGGGTATGATCAGAGATGTGGGGACTAATGGCTTTTGACTGGAGACCAAACGTGACTACAGTACTGTGACAAGCTTATAGTGGAATATGTTGTAGTGCTACGAAAAGGGTCCCATTGAACTGGAATGACAGAAGGAGATTGAGGCACTGGCAGGAAATTGTGCAGATTAACTACCCTATGAATTTATGAAAGCAATTTTTCAGGGGAGCACATGAGCACATGGCATGTGCTATGAGTGGGTAATGGAAAGGGTATCCATGTTGCCCATTGACAAGATGTAGCTCAGTTGGAAGAAGGAGTAGAGGGAATGGAAAGTTGGAAAGGGGGTAGTAGGTTAAATTTGTTTAACATGCAGATGAAATAGACAATTCATCTAATTGTGCCACTGCACTAATACAGTATAAAGTAACTGAGAAATCATACGGAGCTGCACTTGTAGATTTTCAATAGCTACCATGCAAAGTGTAGGGAATCAGGAGAGGGTCCCTATTGTTTCTGTACTGAATGATTCTGGGAAGATAGTGGCTCAGCAGACAACACGCTTACTTTTGACACCAGGAATATCAGATGAATGTTTTACCCCAGAACAATAACTTAAATTTACATTCCATTATTTGCACTGCAGCACAGTGTAAGGGCTGTGCTGCGCTTCTAAACTGCCATGTTTTCAATGACATGTCAAACTGAGGATCAGTCTGCCTTTATTAGTGATTGTTCATGTGAATGTAAAAAAATAATAATTATCGAATAAATGTCAGGGGATTATTTTAATTTAAAGTACACTTAACATTTCTGAAATTCTGTTCAAGTCCTTTAAAGTTCTGGATAACATAACATTATTTAGAATTCTTAGATTATTTCCAAGCAGACTGCTTCATTTTGTAACTGTTTATCTGTTTTTTCTTCATCAGTTTTATATCCATTTTTTTTATTAACAGGTTTTCATATGCCTTATGGTCTTTGCTCTTTGCGAGCATGTGTATACATAATACATACCCACACACACACACACACACACACACACACACACACACACACACACACACACACACACACACACACACACGCATACACACAAATACACACACACACACATGGTAAAGTAGCATGCTGGTGCCACAGTGAATGCCAGGCAAATTGTGCTGAGGGACGACTGCTAGGCACCAGGGAAGCAGGCTCAGTGGAATACCAGATGAGGAGATGAGAGTGTATTGCTAGCAGTGGAATAGAGAAGAGTAGGATTTGGTTTGGGTACTTTAAGAAACTCCACCTGAAGTTACAGGTAATTGATGGCTGGTAGAGGCAGACACCTATTTAAGCAGATTCATTGACAGTATAGCAGAAGAAATTGCTCCCTACTGAAATGTCGGCACTTGAAATGCAGAGTGTTGACAAGCCAAAAAAAAAAAGACTGAAATCACAGGAGAGGAGTGAATCTTAGAAATTGATCTTCTCCTTAAAACTTATTTTTATGTAGTATATAATGTAATATTATATATAATTATATGTTGAATATAATATACCTATATAGTTTATACAAGTCCAGACTTTTGGCCATTCAGTCTCCGCATTTTTTGGATTTGCTATAGTGGGACCCAACATTTCAAATAGTTACTGAAGAAACTCATGGAGTTTCTAGGTCCCCAGTGCTAGAGGAATCTGGAGAAAAAAGATTCAGTAAGGCTGAAGCATGTGACTCCAGGATGGAGAGACTTATTTTTGTGTTGTTTGACTGCCATTAGACATTCCGATACTTGAGTACCAAGCCACATGCTCCTTAAAGGAGTTGGAGTTGATTGCTCATTCGAGTACTGAGTCATATGTTCCATGAATAGTGGTGAGACAGAAGGATTTTACTTTTTGTTAGTCAACCCATTAGCTCTCTTTCGATAAGTAACTAAATGCCATCTACTGAGCAACTCTTCCCTGGTTCTCGTTCTAGAAATTCCAAAAAGGTTCAGTTAATATATTTAACAACTATTCCACTTACTGTCTTTTCTGCTACTTGATAGGAGGTATGGAAAAAAAATCGCCAAGCAGACATTTTGGCATTCAAATTTTATCTACTTCATATTTGTAACAAAAAAACTATTGGAAAGAACCTCAGAGACATGTTAGCCACAATGAGGAAATATGTCATTTTTGGCTAATTTGCTTTCCTCTGAATTGCACTAACTACAAGTGCATATTAACACTTTCATGTGATAGTTGACATTGATGACAGATGCACAGCATTGGCACAGGTACCACATTTACTTTCCCACACATATACACACATTCACATGTGTGCACGCACACAGACTCACAACCACAAACACATACCAGCATAGCTATTACCTGTCATGAGTTGACAGAACGTCCCTAATGGCTACTCTTTGTTTTTGTACCTCCTGTCATAAATCACATATCCTTATATTCAGTCAACAATGCTAGACATTAGAGTTTCATTCTTCTTAGTTTTTGTAAAGTGTATTAAGATGCTAGACCTGCTGCTGTATTAACTAAGTAAATCCAAGTAATAATTTAAATATTCCTCATAGTGCCGCTAATGCTCCTCCTGGATTGGTCCTGAAGCCTCACCCCATGCACCCATTCTTCTTAACTGTCAGTCCCCCATTTTACAGGATGCTCCTGGGTTGCTTGTTACAGGTGCCTTTTTCTGCATAACTCATGAATTGCTGCAGTGATCGAATAATGCCAGAGATGAGAGTTTTGTACTTCTTATTATGTAAAACAACCCTTGTTACCCCAATTGGTCAATTAGCATTGTGGGTTAATGCTGCTGCTTTCTGTGTCAGGGGTACCAGGTTTTGAAACTTTTCTCACATAATACTTTACTTTCTTTTTGGAACACTTGGTCAATTTTTTACATTATCCATGGTGTCTAGTAGTTGTGAAGAGAGCTAATATCTTCTGAGTGAGGTGCAAGAGTATAAGCTTTGAATCTTTTAGTGTCTTTAGGGCACACTGTATAGAGTATCTCTGATGACTGATGTTCCCTCACCCCACATCTTTTGTGCTACATAACTGTGTTCATTTACTTTTATTAGGTGCCTTTAAGACATTCTGTAAAAATAGTAATCCCTGTGTCTTGAGTCACCCCCCCCCCCAACTTCTTTTCTGCTACATAAATGTGTTCTTTTATTTTTATAAGTGCCTTTAAGGTACCTTGTAAAAAGAGTTATCCCAGGTGTCTATGTTCTCACCTTATCATGTCTTTGGAGCCTCAAAAACCTGTTCTTTTATTGTTATCAGTGCCTTTAAGGCATGCTGTAAAAAAGTCTTATCTCTGCTATCTAGTGCTAATGTTGCATAATTTGTTTATTTGTCTAGGTGGATATGGAAGTAAGACAGCCCCCTACACACACACACACACACACACACACACACACACACACACACACACACACACACACACACACACACACACACACCAATCCATTTGCTAAACACCTCAACTCTTACCTTTATGGTGATGAGTGAACACAAGCGTTTGGCTGTGTTCATTAAAACTGGTGACCGTCTTACCTTTCAAGACATTTCCAGGGGAGAGCTCATGGCTAATTAGTTTAGCCTTTTCCCCCATAATACACCATTAGTATTTAGCATGGCTGCAGAAACAGCCCATCATGGTGTTGCACATCTTTGGTAGGGCTGTCTCAGAATTAGAAAACGTTGCCACGTGGTATACATCTCATGTACACCTTGTGGTAAATTATTTGAATCTGGCCCTGTACACAGTATGTTTGACCATTAACCACCAAAACCTTTAAATGTGGTCCATCATTTACTCATTCCCATTTATGTTCCAAATGTCACCACCACGGGTCGACCTACTGTTTAATACATAGGATTTTTTTTCCTTATTTTCCTGGCTCTTTCTCATCTTGCAACTCTTGAAACTTTGAGACATTTCAGTTACTTTATTCTCTAACTCCATCTAGATTTTAGTACCCTTTTAGCCTTATAATCTGTTTGGTCTACTCCCTCTCTGTGTGTTCTAGTTCAGTGTCCTGCATTATATTGCCATTCGGTGCTTCTTTAGTTCTGTCATTTATCAGGCAGAACTTCAATATTGTTGATAATTTCATCTTCTCATTATTGATCCTTTTATCCCCTTGTTTTAACAATAGATGTTTTCTTCCTTCAGTAGTGTTTATACTTACAAGTTGCCATAATAATGATTATATTAAAGGGAAAATTGCATACTTTACACAGGATTTTTTTGTTTTACTTCAGTCACCTTCTTCCAGAACCACTTTTTCTTTTACATGGTTAAAGCTGGTTTAAAAGATATTGTGAAGTTAAACTTCTTTCACAATGACTTTGAGGAATTCTGAGGAACATGTCTTTCATAGCACATCTCAGAGATCACATTATGAGTTCCAGTAAATTAAAATACTTTTAAGGAGGACTACATTGCTGCTCCATGGTGAAATTATGGATAGTCATGATTTAAACAGTCATTGAAGCCTCCATAAAATACCTGCATTGTTTTGTAGGTTTGTTTGTATTGCTCTGCTTATATCATCTGCTGAACTTTTTATATGGATTTTGTATGAGAATTGTCTTTATTGAGTTGAACACACCAGTAAAAACTTAAAAAGTAAAATGTAACATCTCATGGGCATTCAGAAGCCATGTAACTGAAACACTGGTATATCTTTAAGAGGTCATTTGCATATGTCCCACATGCCTCCACTACATGAGGTTTAATATATCATTGTTGTCTCTAGCTTTACTGGGTCTTTCTTAGAGGTTTTACTGAATGGTTTGTCTCTGTGACCTTTTTACCCTTTGGTTTTGATGTTATTTTGAATATTTTGCAGGCTTCTTAATGTTTATGGACACCAGTCTTGGCTTTAACTTCTGTTTTTCCAAAGTATAACCTAACAATTTTCTTTTGCTGTGCTGACAATATCAGAAAAAGGGTAAAACATGGCATGTCTGTAGATAGTGGGGTTTGGCTTTACTGACCTGAATTCACCAGTAAAGACTAAAAAAAAAGTAAAATGTAAAAATTCCTAAGCATTTATCTGAAACTGGTATATACTTAAAGGTCATTTGCATATATTCCACGGACCTCCAAAGACTGTTCCATACTGTAATTTATTAGAATTTTAATATTATTGTTGGACGGTGCAGTGGTGCAGCGGTAATGTTGTCGTCTCACAGCAAGAGGTTCTCTGGTTCGATTCTCGGCTGGGTTGCCTTCTGTGCTGAGTCTGTATGTCCTCCCTGCGTTCATGTGGATTTCCTCCCAGTACTCCGGTTTCCTCCCACATTAAAAAGACATGCATCTGGAGTGTTTCTCCCTGGGTCTCCACTGAAAATTGGTTCGTTCCAAGTCAGACTTTCCCGGTTAACAAATGTTAAATAAATAAATAAAACTTGATCATTTCATCTTCTCATTTTATATATTGATCATTTCACCCCCTTGTTTTAACAGTAATATATGTTTTCTTCCTTCATGGGGTTTACGGTATTACACATTGAAGACTCCAGCTTAGCTGTGTTTTTTTTGGAGTTTTAACTGAATGGTTTGTCTGTGTGATCTTTTTACCCTTTCATTTGGATTTACTTTGAACATAAACAGCAGCTTTCCAGATTTTATGGAAGATCACATGCAATATGAGAATTGTGTTACAGTATTCCATAGCAGAAGCTTTTAAGAATTCTGAATACTCCATGTCTTCCTTCTCTCAGAATTTGGGACTTCCTTTTGTTTTTATCCTTGAATCTCTTAGGGTTTATTTGGCATTCAGCCTTTAACATTTTCTCTCTCTCAAACAAATGTGTTGTTACCCTTTATCATTTTCAGTAGGATTTTTCAAATAGTACTACATCATTTTTCTTCAGTGCTCTCTACTTCATCTGCCAAAGTCAAATATAATGATGGAAATTTCATAAATATTGATGAAATGTACTTTTGAAGGTCAAAGCATAACATGACGAGCATAAACATATATTTTTGAAGAAGTATGGAGCCCACTATCTAACATTATTTAATGATTGTAATGCTTGATGTCTTGCCAGAATACCTGTACTTTTAATAAAGATGGAAACTAATGTGTATGTGTGTCAGATTCATGGATATACTGGAAACACATCAACAGTTGAGAGGTATGACAACAGTGTACACATCATTCCAGTGTGTGCATTTCCCATCAGTAGTGATAAGGCCACGTAAACTAAATGTGAACTGATGGCGGAAGTTTGGATGGCCATAACACTGCAGAGTGGCTATTTATAATGCAGTACCCAACACTGTACTATCTTCTTAATGGGACAGTAATTGCTGTGCCATGTTAGAGTGTACTCTTCAGAAACACTAGCTTATTGACATGCCTTATTCTTTTTCCTGCATGCCATTACCAATTAAATGTCTTTATTTTTTGGCAATCAGAATTGCTGCCACTACTTGGCTAGATTTTGAGTAGTGATTGTCTTGTTCATATGTAGGGCAAATACTTAAAAGGATAATGGCCCACCAGAAGAACGACCAGGCCACAGCAACACCAGCGACTGTTGCATGATTTGCAGAATTATACAATTTCTATTGAAATTCTGTAATTCAATGTGTGCAAATGTACACGTTTGTATAGATACACGTGAAAAAATCAGGAAGTGCATTTTTTGGTGCAGAAACAGAAATATTCTAATGGTAGCTACTTACATCAACTGATAATGGTTCTGACATAGTAGAACACCGTAGTGGCTGACGTGACCATGAAAAAGCTCACACTGCACAGAGTAAGTGTTTTAGTAAGTTATCAGACATCCTGATCCTGGACGCAATAATGCTGTGTTAAAAAGTTTGCTTTGGTATAGGCTGTTTTACTTCTTGAATCACACACTAACTTTTATTCATGTTTCATTTAATATTTGGATTTATTTTCATGCCATCATTGTCTATGGAGTGAAGTAATATAGGAACCAGTGTATGGCATTTTCCTGTTCTGTCTGAGTCACGACTGTCTAGTTTGCTGACTTAATCTCATGTATTGCTCTATTCAGTGTGCACCACGTCTTTGAATATTGTCTTCCTGTTTAGTGTACAGAACTTGAAGAATTGTAAAGTCAATGTAAATACTCGATGCATCTTGTGATGCCCATGCCTTGGCCCAGCAATCAAGGAGCCTCAATCATCACCACTAACACGAGAGAGGGCATTTCATATATGAAGAAAGGATAACAAATACACACAGTAAAGTGCAATTTCCCTTAAGAGCACACAGAGATCACAGTCAGTCCAGAGCTGGTCGCCCCCTTGCTCCCCAGGTCCCCAATAAGACTCCCGACTGGCATAGCTATAGTGTCCAGATCTCAGCCTAGCTGGGCAAGCTAAACTCTCCAGCACCCTCTCTGTCCAACCAGTGCTTCATGTCCCTGCCCATGTAGCTGACACACACACACACTTTGAGATAAGAGTTTATTCAGCCTCACAGACACTTCTGGGGAAGGCTGGCACAGGTTCTCCAGCTGTGCCCCTTTTACCCAGACTATCAGGTAGTACCACTTGCCACCACCCAGCTAATATTTATTGGCTACCCAAAGGCCTACAAAAGGGTGTCCAATTATTACTGTGCAATATTATTATCCAATTGGTAGTATAGCCCAGGGCTAAAGCTATAGGAGTGGCTTTGTACAATTTTACCAAAGGCATACAAGTACTGTAAAGAGCTTAAATTATCTCTACACAAAACCAGCCACAGTCGAAAGGTTTTAAAATATTTAATAATAAATAATTAAAACCACAAGACAATACTTTCTACTACGCAGTGCTAGACAAGAGTTCAGAGATCACACAGAAATACTTAAAATAAATCAGTAGTACAGTTCTGACATCACAGAAAAACACTTTGTCTAATCTTTATAGTCTTAGCTATTTCTACAAGAAAATATACTTCTAAGATAACTTACTTAAGAGAGCATAAGGCAGTGCTGAGTTGGATATCAAGACAAAATGCTTAATAATCTCTGGTCCTCACTGTTTAAATTGAAACTGCAGTTCTGCTAAAACATTACATAAGCTTTTACACTTTCCTGGTGTTCCCAGGCTACCTATTAACTGTATTTACATTCTTTTACACTTAGAGCAATAGAGGACATTCCACATGTAAATTCTGGTCATTCACTTTAGCCTTAAAACAATAGGCAGGAAGCCTTCATCTAGCTGGACTGGAGCCAACTTGTAAACATGAAAGGCAGTGATGAAATAATTTTAATTTCAAAAGACCAACAAGAAATGCTTGACTTAGCTTTCTTTACAGCAGATGGTAATGTTGCCATATTGTTTTAAGTTCAACATTTCACATTTACAGATGATAGACTTATGTATAAAGTTCTATAATGCTAGGCTGGCAGCCTTCACTGTTCTCTACCAGTCTTCACACCCCCCCACCCAGAGAACTCAAGCTAGTTTTTCAAGTGACCCTTGAGAAACGCCACTTGAGAGGGTTAGGTCTATCTGAGTGTACCTCACCCCATTCCCTGTCTTGACAGCCCATCTGAATTGGCATTGCTACTTCCACTTTGGTGCTGCACTGACATATCATATGCTTGCAACCCTAGGCTCCATCTTAGCAACTTGGCATTTTGCTGGCTGGCTCTGTTTAACCATGTTAGGGTGTTGTGATTTGCCATAGCAGTGAATTTCCTTCCATACAGATAAGGCTGGAGTTTCTGCAATGCCCACATTATGGCTAGACATTCCTTCTCTACAGCTGCATAGCATTCCTCCCTGTGTTGGAGCCTATGAGATAAACCACTGGGTGTTCTTCCCCTCTGAAGAAATCTAGCTAAGTACAGCCCCCACCCCATGGTTTGAAGCATCCACTTGCACAACAAATTATTTGCTGCAATCTGGACTGGCTAACACAGGGTGTCCTCCCAAAGCTTCTTTAAGCTTCTGGAGTGCCTGCTCACATTCTGGGGTCAACACTACCTTATCTGGCCTGTTCTTCTTTGCCAGGTCTGTGAGGGGAGTAGCTATGGTACTATAACTTGGGATGAAATTTCTGTAGTAGCCTGCTGTCCCTAAAAATGCCCTCACCTGCTTTTTGATAACAGGTGCAGGCCATGCCTGAATAACTTCCACTTTGGCAGGTTCTGGCCTTATCTTACCACTCCCCACTATATGTCCTAGGTAGGAGACATCTGCCATACCCACCTGACATTTGCTCAGCTTAATGGTCAACCCTGCCCTCTGTAGTCTGCCCAGCACCTTCATGACATGCTGAAGGTGCTCTGGCCAGGAATGGCTGTAAATGGCAATATCATCTAGGTAAGCAAGGGCAAACCCTCCTGCTAGGATATGATCTACCAGCCTCTGGAATGTTGCTGGGGCATTCTTCATCCCAAAGGGCATCTTTGTGAACTCATACAAACCAAAAGGAGTCACAAAGGCTGACTTCTCTCTAGCACTGGGAGTCAAGGGCACCTGCCAGTAACCCTTGGTAAGATCAATGGTTATAAGATACTTAGCCCCACCCAGCTGCTCTAGGACCTCATCTGTCCTAGGCATGGGATAAACATCCAACTCTGTGTGACTATTTAATTTCCTGTAGTCCACACAGAACCTAGTGTTGCCATCCTTCTTTGGCACCAGCACCACTGGGGAGGCCCAGGGACTGTTGAACTTTTGAATCACCCCTAGTTCCAACATCTCCTGTTTGACTCTCTCAGACACCTTATAAGGTGCCTGCCTAATAGGCCTTTGGGGTCCTGTATCCACCTGGTGCTGCACCAGGTGGGTGCATCCTGGTTACCCAGTGAACATGTCCCAAAATTCCTGCAACACTGCTCTGACTTCTCAAACCTGGGTAGGAGATAGCTGCTGGGACATTGCTACCCCTTCCACTGAGGTGTCAGCTCGAGCCTCACTGAGGAGATCAGTCCCCAGATCTCCCTCAGACTCCTCCTGCAATCCACTACAAATGCTCAGCACAAGGGCCTCCCTGTCATGGTAAGGTTTCATCATGTTAACATGGTACAATTTGTGCCCCTGCCATATGCCTTGCAGTTTCACCATGTAGTTAACATCACTTAACTTTCTTACCACCTTGTAGGGTCCCTCCCAAGCTGCTTGCAGCTTGTTGTGTCTGACAGGAATGAGAACCATTTCCTGTTGCCCCACAGCATACTCTCTAGTTCGAGCATTCCTGTCATACAACATCTTTTTATGTTTTTGGGCTTCTGCCAGGTTCTCCTGGGCCAAGCCCATGAGTTCCCTGAGCCTTGTCCTGAGGTTTAGGATGTATGTCACAAAAGCCTCTTTGTGAGACTTGCACTCACCTTTCCACTCATCTCGAATTAAATCTAGAGGTCCCCTCACCCTATGCCCATACAGCAACTCAAAGGGTGAAAAACCTGTGGATTCCTGGGGAACCTCTCTGTAAGCAAACAACAAATGGGGTAAATATTTGTCCCACTCTCTCTTAAACTGATCTGCAAATGCCCATAGCATGAACTTTATTGTAGAGTGTAACCTCTCAACAAGACCATTAGTCTGGGTATGGTAAGTGGTGATCTTCATGTGCTTCACCCCACAGGACTTCCACAGACAAACCAGCAGGTCTGACATGAAATTGGCACCTCTGTCAGTTAGTATTTCTTTTGGGAAACCTACCCTGCTGAAAATCTCTAACAAAGCATTTGCCACCTTCTCTGCCTCAATGGAGGACAAAACCTCTGCCTCAGGGTATTGTGTAGCATAATTCACTACCACTAGGATATACTTTTTCCCTGTGGAACTTGGGGTACTCAGAAGACCCACAATATCCATAGCTACCATCTGAAATGGCTCCTCAGTCATAGGCAAAGGCATCAAAGGAGCTCTCACCTTGTCTGCTGCCTTGCCTACCTTTTGGCACTGCTCACAGGTCTTGCAGTACCCTGTTACATTTCTGTAAATTCCAGGCCAATAGAAGTTCTGCATAATATGCCTCTTTGTACATTTTATGCAAATATGACCTGCAAAGGGAATGTCATGGGCTATGGCAAGAAGCGCCAGATAGTAGGCTCTAGCCACTACCAACTGCTGTACTCTCTCACCTTCTAGCCCTCCCTCAGGGGTCCACGCTCTCTATAGTAACCCTTTGTCCCAGTATACAGATTCCCTCTTTCCTTGAGAATCAGGTGCCTTCCTAGCTACCTACCTCAGGCCTTGCAATTTAGGGACTGAGACCTGAGCCTGTCTCAACTCTCTCCTTGTAACCCTTCCCAGCTTCCCTTCCACAGGAAGTCTGGCATCCTCTGACAGTGGTGCCTCACAGTTATCCTGGGTACTACTACTCAACCCTACCTTTGCAGTCACTCTGTCTAAGGGAACATCAGTACCCACAAGCAGCTGTGGCTCACCTTCAGTCTCATTGCTTCAGTGTAGCTCACTCCCTGAAGTAACCACCTCACCAGTCCTGGCTGCAAGCATGCACTCTGTCTGGGTCTCCCCCAGGCTATCAGACTTACCTGCTTGTCTCCAAGCTTGATTGTGTGTAACTGCACAAGCACAGGGTACTGCACTATCAAAATCATTCCCTATCAGGACATCTCTGCAGGTATATCCTTGAACACACCTACTTGCTGGCTTCCTTTTCCACCCTCCAAGTCCAGATGAACCCTAGCCAAAGATATTTGGAATGGGATCCCTCCTAAAGCCCTGACTGGAGTAGACTGTCCAGGCAAGTAGTGCTTCTATGTAACCATTGGAGGATTTACAATGGTTATATTAGAGGCTGTGTCTCTCTTGGCAATGGCCTCTTTGCCATTCACTACAATAGGATATAGCCTCTGGTGGTAGTTTGGTACCCTTGTTGTCCCAAGACAACTTACTGTTGGCATTTTGTCTTTACCACTTACTGGCTTCCTCACCTTTGGTTCCCCACATTGCCTCCCTGGACACCTGTATGTCACATAGCTCCACTGGTTGCATTCAAAACATTTAACCCTAGCTCCTGGATGTGTACCTGGACTAGTGGCTTCCCCCGCTACTGGTAGATTCTGTTGGGGCAGTCTGTGCCGCCCACCATGGATTCCTTGAGACCCATGAGCAGTACTGGGGATCCCCTTCCTGTGCAGGGCTGCCCTGCTTGCCAGGTATAGGTCTCCCTTCTTCCCCAACTCATCTGAAGTAGCACACTGTCTATCAGCTAACCAGATCCTCATGTCCTCAAGCAAAGTGCTAAGGGCTTGTTCCCTCACCAAAAGGTCTGCTAGCCCTTCAAAAGTGGTGACCTGACATCCACTCACCCACCTATGGAAATAGGTGCTCAATTCAATAACATATTCACACAAACTTTCATCTGCCTTGCATCTATGCTCACGAAACTTTTTCCTATACATTTCAGGTGTTAGCTTAAACAGTTCTAAAAGACATTTCTTTACAGCAGTATAATCAAAACATGCAATGTCAGACATTTTAACTAATGCAGTTACAGCTTTACCATGGAGTAAGGGGGTCAGGAACTGTACCCAGAGCCCTTGGTCAACTTCATACTGTTTACATACCCTCTCAAACATATGAATGAAACTATCAGAATTATCCCCCTCTTTAAACTGCGGAAGAAATTTACTGACCTTTTGTGCTTCTGGGGTCCAGTTACTCCCTTCCCCATTACCTTCATGACTCTGGCAAAGAGTCAGCATCTCCTTCTCATGCTGCATTTGTCTTTCTTGTTCCTCAGCTTGCAGATGTAACAGTTTCTCATTTTCCTCAGCCTGCAAATGTCACAGTCTCTCATTTGCTTCTAATTCCACATGCCTGGCCTGCAACTCAAGTCTCTTTAGCTCCAGCTGGATTTTTAAGTCCACTGCAGAAAGGTTGAGCTGTCCATTCTCCGAGGGAATTATATCTCCACTGCCAGTCTGATTGTCCTCCTGGTTGCTGTTTTCTGATGCAGCTGTAACCAAGGCTGCAATCAGGTCTGCCTTAGTCAGGTTTCTATGCAGCAGTCCCCTAACCTGGCACATCTCCGCCAGCTGGCTCCTTGTCAGCTTTCCATACTCCTCTGTTGACATGCTGCCAGCTCACCCTGACTAAATAAGCTAACAAAAGAAATAAAACAGTTGTGATCTGAACTCTGAGTATTCAATGTGTGGCTGATTTAGAGTACAAAACACCTTCAAAGCTCACTGTACACAAGCTATGTGATGTGGATATCCCACCACTGCCAAACACAAATGTGAGGATATCCCAACCACTGCCACCACAAATGTGAGGTGGATATTCCAAGCACAGCCACCAATTAATATGTGACACCCGTGCCCTGGCTCAGCAATCAAGGAGCCTCAATCCTCATCACTAACACCAGAGAGGGCATCTCATATATGAGGAAAGAATAACAAATACACACAGTAAAGTGCAATTTCCTTTAAGAGCACACAGAGATCACAGTCAGTCCAGGGCTGGTCGCTCAGTTGCTCCCCAATAAGACTCCCCACTGGCACAGCTATAGGGTCCAGATCTCAGCCTAGCTGGGCAAGCTAAAATCTCCAGCACCCTCTCTGTCCAACCAGCGCTTCTTGTCCCTGCCCCAAGTAGCTGACACACACTTTGAGATAAGAGTTTATACAACCACACAAACACTTCTGGGGAAGGCTGGCACAGGTTCTCCAGCTGTGCCCCTTTTACCCAGACTGTAAGGTAGTATCACTTGCCACCACCCAACTAATATTTATCAGCGACACAAAGGCCCTTAAAAGGGTGTCCAATTATTACTGTGCAATATTATTATCCAGTTGGTAGTATAGCCCAGAGCTAAAGCTATAGGAGTGGCTTTGTACAATTTTACCAAAGGCATACAAGTACTCTAAAGAGCTTAAATTATCTCTATACAAAACCAGCCACAGTTGAAAGGTTTTAAAATATTTAATAATAAATAATTAAAACCACAAGACAATACTTTCTACTACACAGTGCTAGATAAGAGTTCCGAGATCACACAGAAGTACTTAAAATAAATCAGTAGTACAGTTTTGACATCAAAGAAAAACACTTAGTCTAATCTTTATAGTCTTAGCTATTTCTAGAAGAAAACACACTTCTAAGATAACTTACTTAAGAGAGCATAAGGCAGTGCTGAGTTGGCTATCAAGACAAAAATGCTTAATGATCTCTGATTCTCACTATTTAAATTGAAACTGCAGTTCTGTTAAAACATTACATCATCTTTTACACTTTCCTGGTGTTTCCAGGCTTCCCATTATCTGCATTTACATTCTTTTACCCTTAGAGCAATAAAGGACATTCCACATGTAAATTCTGTTAATTAACTTTAGCCTTAAAACAATAGGCAGGTAGCCTTCATCTAGCCGGACTGGAGCTGACTTGTAAACATGAAAGGCAGTGATGAAATAATTTTAATTTCAAAGGACCAACAAGAAATGCTTGACTTAGCTTTCTTTACAGCAGATGGCAATGTTACCACATTGTTTTAAGTTCAACATTTCACATTTACAAATAATAGACTTATGTATAAAATTCTATCTGGCTAGGCTGACAGCTTTCACCCTTCTCTACCAGTCTTCACACATATTTTTGAGATAGTGCGTATCTTGGGTATCCCGATCAGATAATTTTAAGAAAACCTTTCTTCCTTTATTTTCAGTTAAATCTGAATGTTATTCACTCATTTGTTCATGTGAGAACCTAAAATGAAACTTTAAAATAAGTAGCAAAAAGCTATTTTCTTTTAATTAATGTAAATAGTTTGAAAATGAATTTGAACAGATTTGTTAACTGGCCCTGATAATCAGAAGTTTTCAGCTTATACTTATCAACCTTTCTTTCACCAAAATGTATGACTTGCTGTGAGACACTGGGGCAGAATGAGTGGCACTTTATAAAAACTTGAGAATGGAAATATAAAATTTTGCAGAATGAAATACAGCAAAGCCTATAGTGTTTCTGGACTGCAAACCACCATAAATTATTATAAATATATTTTTGAAATATCCCTGGACAATGTGGAAAATCACATTCAATCTGACAGTAGGTGGCAGTAGAGATGTATGGTTCTTCTAATTGAACTAAAGAGTTTAATTTTCATATATCTGGAGATTGTTTTTAGCAGTCTGACTGAAATATTAGGTAAAGATGTGTTGCAGGAACTAGCATGAATGAGCATGTTTAAGTTTTTTATACCCTGATCTCTGTCTGATGTAGTATTTTATTTTTACCTCTGTATCTATATATTTATTTAATCTATCTGTTTATTTTATTAGTATTTATTAATTTATAAAAGAGTTGCAGCAAATAGTTGATAAATATACAACAATAGCGTTTTTTATATAAAACAAGCATAGGTAAGTCAACATGTTATTTATGGTAGACTTTAACTGTGTAATGAGACCAGTGCAGTTTTCCATGTAGTGTAGCTATTTATGAATTATTATAAAACAGTAGCTGCAGCTAGGTTCTAGCATGAATAATTTAGAGGAAGTTTGAGAGGTATAAGTGAAAGATTAGTGTAGCAATAATCTATGTCTGTGTTGTGGTATTATAGGTTTTACCCATGGAGGACTTGGTAGGATCACAAGTGATTAAACAGAACCTACCATAGGTAAATCCTGTGATAACTACAACCAGAATGGATTATTGCTATTATGCAGTGCATTTTAGTTTTAGAAAGTAATTGCTTACTTTTCTTAAATGATGTCATTATATGGCAGCATTTCTGTTGGTATGGCATGTTATGCCCATGTTCTTGCATAGTGCATCAGTGCAGGGCAACAAAAACATTGGTGAAGAGAGCAGTTTCTATGCAGACTGTCTCTATCTCTCTGTTACTATTTTTTCATATTGCTTGCTTATATCTTAGGTCCTTTACTCAAGAATTCTTGACAAAACTAAAAATAATGACGGGACAAAAGGCAAAATCATTTGTCATTTTTTAAATATTACTGTAATTCACGTAAAAAGTTAATATAACAAAAGGCTTTGGCAAAAGTGTACGTTCTCTAAACAAGAAGTATGAAAGTTAATGGCTGTCACTATTAACTGATCTTCAACGATTTACCATAAAATCAAATGCTTCTAGACAGGGCAAAAATATAAGGCAAATCAGAGACATTCTGCAAAACTCTGGACAGTTGTATGGTCATATAAAAAGTGGGTAGAGGAGTTGTCATTTACAGAAGGGGTGTAAAAAGAGTTGTTGCTTGTTTATTTATATGTTATATATTCTGCCTCTCATAATTTTAGTACGGCACTTCAAAGTAACAAGTAAAATACAGAGGTTGCTGATTTTAGCACAGCTGGGAAAATATTTAACAAACTTCTCTTCTTCTTTCCTGTGGACTTAGGGCTAATTTAAGATTACTGTATCTACAGTGGGAAGGTGTGGTAATAAGGTTGTCAATGGGACAACCTGCCATCTAGAATAGCTGAGTTACTGTTATTGTAAGACTTCACTGTGGAAGGTGTGACACTCCTGCACTGGCCCAGTAATCAAGGAGCCTCAATCCTCACCACTAGCACCAGTGAGGGATGTGCACACTGGGAGAATGACAAGTACACACACAGTAAAGTACAATTTCCCTTAAGAGCACACAGAGATCACAGTCAGTCTGGGGCTGGTTTCTCCCTCTCTCTCCAGATCCCCAATAAGACTCCCTACTGGCACAGCTATAGGGTTAAGATCTCAGCCGAGTGGTCAAGCCAAAACCACCAGCACCCTCTCTGTTTAACCAGTGCTTCATGTTCCTGCCCAAGTAGCTCACACACACGCATGCACACACAAACATATATACACACACACACACACACACACATGCACACACACACTTTGAGATTTGATTTATATACAAAGACAGACACTCCTGGGGAAGGCTGGCACAGGTCTACTAGTTATGCCCACTTCTGCCCAGACTATAAGGTTGTACCAGCTGTCACCAACCACTCTTATCAGCTACTATAAGGCCCTTACAAAGGGTGATCAATTCCACTGTGTAATGTTACTATTATCCAAATGCTGTGACCAACAGCAAGGCTATTTAAGAGTGGCGTGTACAGTGTCACCAAATACATATGCAAGTACCCTAAGAGCTTAATATCTCTAAACAACCCAGCCACAATTAAAATGTTTAATTATATTTAATAATAAATAATAAAAGCACAAGACAATACTCAGTAGCTCAACACAGTGATAACAGAGAATAAAAGCAGGCAGAGGCAAGGCTCCAGTTTCTTCAGCTGATTTATTGCAAGACACACAAGCGCTTTCACCACAAGGCTTCTTCAGGTGTATAAAAAGCAGCACTCAACACACCCATTCTTATACTAAGCATTAGCTAGTCACATGATTAAAAGAGAAAACTCTTAAAGGCATAAAGAACAATTGTATTCAGCCCACAGTAAAATGCATGGTAAAATATATAAAAACCTCATTACAAAAACCACATTTCATAAAAGCAATATTGCAAAAAATGCATATTATAAATACATATAAACCACATAAATGTAACAGATTCTACCTACGTAATGGTCTATTTTTCAAGATGGGTCTCAATGGTACATGGTCATTAAGACCATGTCCTGTGTTAGCTCTTAATCTCACAATCCATTTAGCCTCCAAGTTCTCAGTTTGAACTCTGGTGTCACCACCCCTCAAGTTCTCATAACATTTACCTAATACCATAAATGTAAAGGTGTGTTGATCATTCGTTTCTTTAATGTGTTTTGCTAAAGCATTGAACACACTACCCTTCTTAATATGGTATAGGTGTTCCCTGATCCTATCCCTTAATAGTCTATCGGTCTTTCCCACATAGAATTTACTGCATACTTTGCAAGTAGCAAGGTAAACCACATGTGAAGTATCACACCTTGCACTGGTTCTTAGTGTATAAGTTACACCAGTGTCTGGATGTAGAAACTCCGTATCTTGATTTATAAATTTACCGAACTGGCACCTAGTGCACCGCTTAGTCCCTGGTGTATCCTCAGTCCTGATTTGGTCTCTGGGATTGCAAAGTCGTCGCCTTAGCGACTTCTTATTTTTAAAAGTAAACTGTGGATGTGTTCCTATCAGGTTACTAACTTGTTTGTTAGATGTCAAGATATTCCAATGCTTGCCTATGATGTCTGTGTAGTATCTTATATTTCTAGAATAGCTAAAACACATTTAAGTGGTTGTGAGATTTGTTTCTGTTGACCCCCATTGCATATATCACTCTCTACCTGTTCAGAGAAATAGGGCCTGGCTCTAATGTGTCTAGAGTTTCTCACTGTCCTAATACTTTGATTGACAAGTTTCTGGTCATAGCCCCTCTCTGTTAGTTCTATGTTTGTCTTGTCTAGTTGTTCCATAAAATCTGTTTCTCTAGCATTCAATCTAGAGGCCCTGTAAGCTTGATTCTGTGCAACATTCCGAAAAATGTATTGCGGGTGCATGCTGTCTTTTCTTAGTAAACTGTTCACATGACATCCCTTCCTAAACATTTTAGTGCTCAGTGCACCATTAAGTTCTTGTATAATAGAGACATCTAGAAAGCTAACTTCAGTATATGAAAAGTTCATGGTGAATTTAAGGAAATGTGTTGAAGCATTAATATAGTCTACAAACATCATTAGCTGTTCTATAGACCCCCCCATAAAAGGAAGAGGTCATCTACAAACCTGCAAAAAAATAATATGTCATCTTTAAAGTCACCCACGACCAAATTATCTTGTTCCCATTTGGACATTACAGCATTCACATAACTGTTAGCACATGATGTTCCCATGGCTACCCCATTGCTTTGCCAGTAAACCTTATCCCTGAACATGAACACATTATTCTCCAGTACCAAACCTAGTAGTAACCGTATTAGGTCCACCATATTTCTATCAAACTTTCTGGTTTCAAGCATTAACTGAGTTACACTATTAATCCCAAAATCATTTGGAATAACAGTGAAAAGTGACACCACATCAAGGGTAACTAACAACATTTGTTGTTTACAGGATTGTTGCTCTCTTTCACATGCAAATCTGTATAAGCCTCTCACAAAATGTTCAGTGTCCTTCAAGATGTAGTCTGACTGTTTGATCAAATTCCTAAGGAATTTCTCCACAAAAATAGAAATGGACTCAGTGCACCAGTTGCTTCCAGCTACAGTGGGACTCATAGGAGGATTTTCCCTGTTTTTGTGTATCTTGGGTAATCCTTGAATCACTGGGGTAGTGGGGTTAGATATTAGAAAGTATTTTAATACATTTTCATCAATGAGACCCATCCTGGCTATTTCCCTTAGCTTGTTGTGCACATATTCAACCATTCTATTAACTTGTGATAAAGTAATGACTTTATAAAATGTGTCAACAGCTAATAAAACAAGCACTCTCCTATCATAGTCTTCCCTATTCAAAATTACAATCTGTCCTCCCTTGTCTGCAGGGCGTATCATGATACATGGATTCGTTTGTAAATTATTTAATGCTGTAAATTCATCCTTGGATAAATTGCACTGTCTGCTACTACTAGGGTGTAATTTTTGTTTTTGTTTGCTTACAGTGATAACAGAGTTCAGAATCACAGAAAATACTTCAAAACAACATTGCAGAACAGTCTTAAATAAATAAAGAAAACATCCAAACTAATATTTACTGTATTCCTATCTATATCTAAGAGATACTATGCTCTAAATTACTTACTTACAGAGCAAGACAAGTGCTGATGAGGGGATGTTGTCAGACCCAAAGACAAATACAAAATGCATAGACTCATTCTCCGAGATAGTTCTTAAGTTACTATCAAACATTACTGCTGGGTTATCTCAGATTACATCATTCTTTGTCAACTCTGCCTTTAGTTACCAGGCTAACAGAAACTTAAAATTTAGCACGTCTGTGTCAAAAATACTTATCTCTCAGAAGCTCGCCTGGAACTGGAAGTCATAAAACAGTTACAAACTTTTACCTTTGAAACCTGGAATTATTCCTGTTTCTAGACAGTAGAAAGAATTTCTAGCTGCAGACATTCTGTCTTCTAGCTGAGATAAACACCATTGTAAACAATTCACTTATTTTCTTAGAGTTTGCAAGTTAACTCTTTTCTTTTCCAGTAGGGCACACTGTGGTTACATTCTTGAAGCTCAGCACATAACATACAGTTTAACACACACTTCTGCACCAGCAGTTTAATACACACATAACATATAGTTTTCTTACATTTGTAAGACAAGCATACAAATCATATTACTATTCCCAAATGACAGAATTATTTACAAAATTTCAGCTAGTTGGGCTAGCAGCCTTCTCAGAAGGCATCTGTCTTCTTCAGAGTCTTCTTAGCTAATTTGTGCTCACAGCTATATAAATCTGATGTGATCCTGAAATGTAGATATACAGCATCAAACTAAAATGATAGATGTGTCATAACATTTATATACCCACAAAGGGTAATTTTTTGTTTTATCTGGAATCAGCCTTTATTTTTTTATTTTTATTTGTATATTTATTTATTTTTTTAAGAAATAGTTTCACTGCACTTCCTGGCTGTTCAGCTTTGCTAACAAAATAGGTAAATATAAACAAGTGCTTTTCTAATCATTAAGCAGTGCCTGCAAGGAGCAATGTGGTGAGGGAAACACTGTCAGAAATAAGGAAAGTATCATTAATAGAGAACTGCAGGGAGAACATTCCTGGTACTGTACTCTTTACTGTTTTTTGATATATCTGAATGAAAAGAGAACAGATTTCTCCATGACAAAAAACCACAACGACCACGAATCCACCAAAAACATTCAAAAATACACCAGCAAAAGAAGCAGTCAAATGGTGAGATAAAGAGAAATAGCTTTAATCCATATTATACATCCGTCCTGGTACCTCGGCAATTCGCCTTCAATGGAACAAATATTCAAATGCACACATTCTCTTTTATATACTCATCAATTAAACAATCAGTCAATTCATTAACTTATTAACCCTATAGGCACTTTAAAATATCATCTAACATTCATTTAATATTATATATAGAGATTCATTTTATACATATCCTACTTATAAAAAACTAACTGAAAAGACATATTAATTATATAATAATTCATGTTACTTTTCAAAACTTACAAATATAATCAATTTTTCTATAAAATACTACTTGTTACTAAGCAAATTTAAATAGATATATAACATTGAAATGCAAATTTAGAAATAAATAAATGAATACACTCAAATTTCATTATGATTCAAAGATTACACCACAACCATATGTCATGTTCATCCACTATCTAAATTCATCCCAACGGGAAATAATGTATGATACCCCATGATCATTCTATGCTCTAACCTATTTAATGCAGTTTTAAAATTTCCTGTACAAAAATGTGGTCTAGCTAATACACTAAATACAAAACCTTCCGTGCTACCATTATGTATTTTAATGAAATGAGTGGCTACTGGACTATCCATATTTCTCCTCCTAATGTCCCCCAAATGCTCCAAAATACACACCTTAACCTTCCTGGTAGTCTGGCCGATGTACCATAGTGGCGTGATACAATCACACCCCAAAATATACACCACCCTGATGACATACGATCGAACCTTTCAAATGCCAAATATTTCCTCCCATTTATTTTCATCCCATGCATGTTTTTTACCTTGTCACAAACCAAACAGCGGCCACAGCAATGCATGCCAACATTTATGTTGGTCAAAAACTCTAGTTTTCTATTTAACAGCTCTTTTAAATTGTAATACCTATTATAGGAGAAGGTGATGTGCTTCGGAAAAAGATAACCAACAGTTAAGTCTTCGCACACAACATGCCACAATTCTCTAATGATTTTTTCAACCATATTAGAAAAACCTGAGAACCTGGATGCAAAAAATATCTTTTCTTGTGTAGATGTAGCCACTAAATGACTACGATTGTTGTAATATATACTCCTCCCTGATGTACGAATTCTACACAATCTCTTCTTTATATCTAAAAGTTTAGTGCTCTCATATCCCCTGGATAAGAGTCTATTGAAAGTTTCATCACATGTTTCTTCCCATAAACCTGTATCCGATGTATTTCTCAAAATCCTCTTAAATTCCCCTTCAGGCAGTGCCTTAATCAAATGGGGAGGATGCATACTACTTGCATGCAAAAAGTTGTTTACCGCTGTTGGTTTCCTAAAGGGTTTATATTGTATCAAATTACCTTTCCCTACATAAAATTCTACATCCAAAAAGGATGTACTGTATGAGGAACTTTGTGTGACAAACTTTAATCCATGTGTATTCTGATTCAAATTTTCCATAAACTGCGTAAATAGGGACACCTCACCCTTACAAATAAAAATTAAATCATCAATGTAACGTCTGTAAAAAATGACATTATTCCCAAAAAAAGAACTCTGAAACATAAATTCTTTTTTAAACTCTCCCATGTATATTACTGCATAAGTGAGTGCAAAAGCTGCACCCATAGCAGTCCCCTTTACCTGTAAAAAGAAATCATTCTTCCACATGAAATAGTTATGCGTCAAACTAAACTCCAACAAACATAGCAAAAACATGGTACGTGGTCCCTCACCCATCATCCTCTGCATGGCCTCCAAACCCCATCTTATGTTGATGTTGGTGTATAAAGATGAAACATCGACTGTTGCCCAGTAGTATTCCTCCTTCCACTCTACCCCACGTAATGCTAAGCACACATCTTGGGTATTTCTTACATGGGAACAAACTTTGGGAAGATATTTTTTTGAAATGAAAATCCAAAAATATGTTAACCCTTTTTACATAGGAGCCAATACCAGAAATGATGGGCCTTCCTGGTGGATTAGTCATATTTTTATGAATTTTTGGGATGATATAAATGTATGGGTGACGAGGTTCCTTAACTGTTAGTTTTTTCACATCCCTATTAGTAAAAAAACCCAACCTTTCTCCTTTTTCTAAT
Organism: Protopterus annectens; assembly: GCF_019279795.1. Taxonomy (NCBI): domain Eukaryota; kingdom Metazoa; phylum Chordata; order Ceratodontiformes; family Protopteridae; genus Protopterus; species Protopterus annectens. The sequence goes on along the minus strand of NC_056749.1, from coordinate 449,614,380 downwards.
AGTTCACTTAACTCTTCAGAATACTGTTTCAAAGGGTTATTGTTCAGCTTAACATAAGTGTCTTCTCCTATCAAAGTGTTTACTATGCATTCATATTTTTTGGTATCCATCACAACCAAGTTACCCCCTTTGTCAGCTGGTTTAATGGTAACTTTATCCAATTTTGTTCTTAACTCTTTTAAGGCCAACCATTCATGTTTGTTTAAATTAAATGCCTTGTCTTGTCTACAAAATTCTTTATGTGCTTGTTCAAGTTTAGAACAAACAACATGCTCAAATGCATTGATAGCCTACGAACACTTAGGAGGAGCAAAACTACTATCACCTGAAAAACAAGGGACATCAATGTGCCCATAACCCCCCCCCCAAAGTTTTCTTCCGCACAAATATTATCCTCTACAGAAAATTCAAACACATCATTATTATCTTCATATCCATCAAATGTCATGTCATCATAATCATATATGCTCAAATTTAACAATTCATCATCTGGTAAGGTGTTACTTTCAGTTTGAAGATGTTTTTCTCGTTCAGAGAAATATACCCTTAAATTCAATTTGCGGACAAATCTTTTAACATCCACTATTACATCCGCCAATGAAGGTAACCTTGTGAGTATAAACTTGGTACCTTTAAACAAAATCTTAAGCATGTCATCAGATAAAACTAAACCAGAAAGATTAAGTACACTTAAATCTTTACAAACTAAATTAGTATTGTTGGCAAAACAACCATCAACATTTTCAATAACAGTCCCAACAATGTTTTCTGAAATCAATTCCAAATCTACATCAACATTATGCATTGAGTTAACATTACTAGCAGAGCAATTGTTAACATTTTGAATAACAGTCCCAGCGATATTTTCCAAAGTTGTTTCACAGTCTAAATCAACAGGACCAAAACGACTACAATTAGAAAATGTCTGTCATTCCAAAGAACATACCAAGTCTGACTTTAGTTTTTTGAGTTAGATAACGAAGCTGAGGTATAACTCGTCTTACCCTGGTTCTTCGCCGATCTTGTTTGCACATTAGAATAAGTCTTCCAATGGCTCTGCTCACTCCTTCGATTCTCCACACCTCCATCTAAGCCTTCTGTTGTGATGTTTTCAAAAGAGACACTCTTACGGCTTACCCCAGTCTCAACTGAAGAACATGATGACACTTCCTCACTTCCGGTTACACGTCTTTTGGAGTTCTGATGGAAACTATGCCCCCTACGTGGCCAATTGTAGATTTCATTTTTTTCTTTTTTTTCATAGTCCATAATGTCCCTGTTTAACTTAGATTTTTTCTGAGCCATAACATCATTCTCTACCTTTGTTAATTTATCATTGATATTTTTGAAATTTAACTGGAAAACAGCAGTTGAAGCCCTGCTAGTGAGTTCCTGCTGTAAATCAGTTATTTTTTTATGCAGGTTGTCCATCACCCTTTTATTTCTTTTTATGAGAATTTTTAACCAACTTAAACAGCACTCCTGTGCCGCTTGCCTCCATTCTGATAACAGGTCATTTTCATCTTCTTTAAAACCACCAGCTGGTAGTTTATCTATCCGCAAACCACTGGGAGTGATATTAAGGGTTACATATTTTTCTAATAACTTTGAATCATAAAAAAACAGTCATTTCCTTCGACATCAACTGTTCCAAATGTGCAAAATCTTCCGAACATGAATCATTAACATCCATTGTCCATAAATCAGAGGCAGCACACTTTCGCTCCCTCTCCTTCAACAATTCAGCAAAGGAAAATTTCTCACCACTTTGACCTCCTTCAAAAACAGATTTCTCCATGACAAAAAACCATAACGACCACGAATCCACCAAAAACATTCAAAAATACACCAGCAAAAGAAGCAGTCAAATGGTGAGATAAAGAGAAATAGCTTTAATCCATATTATACATCCGTCCTGGTACCTCGGCAATTCGCCTTCAATGGAACAAATATTCAAATGCACACATTCTCTTTTATATACTCATCAATTAAACAATCAGTCAATTCATTAACTTATTAACCCTATAGGCACTTTAAAATATCATCTAACATTCATTTAATATTATATATAGAGATTCATTTTATACATATCCTACTTATAAAAAACTAACTGAAAAGACATATTAATTATATAATAATTCATGTTACTTTTCAAAACTTACAAATATAATCAATTTTTCTATAAAATACTACTTGTTACTAAGCAAATTTAAATATATATATATATAACACTGAAATGCAAATTTAGAAATAAATAAATGAATACACTCAAATTTCATTATGATTCAAAGATTACACCATAACCATATGTCATGTTCATCCACTATCTAAATTCATCCAAACGGGAAATAATGTATGATACCCCATGATCATTCTATGCTCTAACCTATTTAATGCAGTTTTAAAATTTCCTGTACAAACATGTGGTCTAGCTAATACACTAAATACAAAACCTTCCGTGCTACCATTATTTATTTTAATGAAATGAGTGGCTACTGGACTATCCATATTTCTCCTCCTAATGTCCCCCAAATGCTCCAAAATACACACCTTAACCTTCCTGGTAGTCTGGCCGATGTACCATAGTGGCGTGATACAATCACACCCCAAAATGTACACCATCCCTGATGACATACAATCGAACCTTTCAAATGCCAGATATTTCCTCCCATTTATTTTCATCCCATGCATGTTTTTTACCTTGTCACAAACCAAACAGCGGCCACAGCAATGCATGCCAACATTTATGTTGGTTGAAAACTCTAGTTTTCTATTTAACAGCTTTTTAAAATTGTAATACCTATTTTAGGAGAAGGTGATGTGCTTCGGAAAAAGATAACCAACATTTAAGTCTTCGCACACAACATGCCATAATTCTCTAATGATTTTATCAACCATATTAGAAAAACCTGAGAACCTGGATACAAAAAATATCTTTTCTTGTGTAGACGTAGTCACTAAATGACTACGATTGTTGTAATATATACTCCTCCCTGATGTACGAATTCTACACAATCTCTATTTTAAAGTGCCTATAGGGTTAATAAGTTAATGAATTGACGTATTGTTTAATTGATGAGTATATAAAAGAGAATGTGTGCATTTGAATATTTGTTCCATTGAAGGCGAATTGCCGAGGTACCAGGACGGATGTATAATATGGATTAAAGCTATTTCTCTTTATCTCACCATTTGACTGCTTCTTTTGCTGGTGTATTTTTGAATGAAAAGAGAACAGAACCAGCTTATTTGCTTATGACAGAAAAAAGGTGCTCTATGGAGGATGGTAGAAGAGGCTACTGAGAGATTTGGAAAGGTTGAGGAATGAAGATAGGCAGTAAGTGGGGTTCAACAGAAATAAATGCAAAGTATTGCATTTAGGACACAACATCCTTAGTGTGAAGGTTCAGCTTGGGAAGTGTAAGTTATAGGAAAATAGTTAAGAAAGGGGTCTATGAGTATTGATAACACCTGGACTGGATTCCCAGGAGCAAAATAATAGAGCTGATACAGCAGTAAACACAATTCTTAGGAGTATTCTTGGAAGTATAAACTCTAGAACCAAAGTGATAATGTTTTCATTCTAATGTACAGTAGTTAAGCCACAAACGTATGTGCAGTTTTGGAGAAGGCACAAGGAGGTGGATATCGGAACACTGGCTGGAGTTCAGGGTAAAACTACAAGACGAGTGCTTGAGATGAAGGGAATGTATATGACCAGTTATTAGTGGACCTGAAGGTTTTCTTATTAGAGAAAAGAATCAAAAAGTGGCATATGATAAGGATGTAAATGACTGTGCTCTGTGGATGTGAGTCTGTCATATTAAACAGGAATTATGGAAAGGGTTATGAGTCCATAGATTATACCTCCTGAAGAGGAAGGAGAGAGGAAAGTGGAGCCATTCAAAATGGCACAAGACTGGTAAGAGAAATGGTGAGGTAGAAGGACAGCATAGAGGTGAGGTAGAATGGCAAATGCAGAGGCTGTCTTCTTTTTCCATCAGTATGCCAAACAAGAGCAGTGTAATTCATAATTTTATCCAGTTGTTGTAAGCAACTGAATTCCTTACAAACTGTCCAATATTTGAACAGAGAGCAGGGCAGCATCTGCAAGAATAGATATTATTATTAATATTATTACTATAATTATTATTAATAATTGTTTTATAACTTGCTTGCATTTACATAGTTAGACACACTTTTTTTCTTCACAAACTACAGTATCTTATTATTTGTAGAGACAGTAGCCAAACTAGGTAAAGAGGAAAGAATAACGAATGAAACAAATACTTATTCAGGTTCCAGAAATAATTTATTTTTATCATACTTCTTAAATCCAGCCAACTTACATTTTACAAACCTAATTTTATAGTTATTCAGCTCCACAAACTTATTCATCTCTGCCAGTAGTCATAGCCTCATCAGCTGTCCTAAGTATCTCCATGGCAGCTCAAACGTCTTCTGCATTTTGCTTTTTTTCTCCCAAAGTCATGAGGGGTCATTGATATGTGTGTTTGTGTGTGTGTGTGTGTGTGTGTGTGTGTGTGTGTGTGTGTGTGTGTGTGTGTGTGTGTGTGTGTGTGTGTGTGTGTGTGTGTGTGTGTCTCTCTCTATGTCAAAACAAAACAAAAATATTGCTAGGTACTATAAATATTTTTTCTCAAGATATTTCACCTTATTTTCAAATAAGCTATATTCAAAATCTAGAACTAAGGAAGGTAGATGATAGACATTGTGCTACATCTTGTCTTGTTGTAATTCACTGAGGCACAAGACATGGAGGTGCAAAATATTGATGAGTGTTTTCCATAGGAAATCAATGCAGGAGTGGTTTCTGTGTATTCACTGGCAGTAATTAATTTGTATTGGGAGATTTCTTTCTCCTTCATGTTTGTGTGACCACTGAGCTGATACATGTAAGCCTGTGGGAATGTGGGTTAATTGCTTCCCGCAAAATATGCTTACAGTTTGAGATTCTGTCCTTTTGTTATTTATGATTGGTGATGTGGTTTCTTGGTTTCTGGTGATGTGGGGTTTTATACTGCAGACAAAAACAAGGAACTTTCTAATCTAAGGCCAGAATAAACATATAACACATCACATTACAGACACATAATGTCCTCTTTGATAGTTATAACATCAGCTAAAAATCACTTAAAGCAGTGGATCTCACCCCGAATGGAAAATTATGCTCCTCCCCAACCCCAAATCATACATTGTCAAAGCTGTTTTACTGCTAAACTCTAAACCTGATCACTTTCAGTTATGGGTGTCATTGCTCTTCAACTTGCTTTTCCTCACACGTGTGGCTGTTACTCATTTTGCCCTAACTGCAGTCTCCCTTTGAACCAGAGCACAACTGCTTTTGGCACTTCACCCCAACCTCTGTTGTCTGTTGCTTCCATTGTATTGCTGCCAGTGCCCTTGGTCTGCACTCCTGCTAGACTACTAAACTTTTACAAGCAAGCAGTGTACTTCTACCTCTCCGTAAATAGAAACCTAAACATGTGCCCACCTTCCTTGAATCATTTCCCCAGACATAAGAAACCTGCACTGAGCCATCTTGCTCATTAGATGGAGTGAAGACCCACACTTCCCTTTCATTATTTCCTCAAGTCCAGCCCAAAAATCACTCAGTCCTCAAGAAAACTCGATATATGTTCCCAACTCTCCAACTTCTCTACATCATATATCCAGCAAAAAGACACTGATGGATGTAGATCAGCCAAAATGAGGCTTTAAGAAGTGCTTGTATAATAATTTCCATACAAAAGTCTGCCATTGAGGATGACTAACTGTAGCAGCAAATACCTCATCACCATTCCTCTTTCGTTTTCCTGCAGCTGTATTGATAGAGCTTTCTTTCAGGATTCCAGAATCCTTTAAGTCTGGTGGGGGTGGTGATAAAATGTAAGGGTCTTATTCAAATAGGACAATAGTTAGTTTGGAGCCTCTTAGTTCTCTTGCGATCTAATTTGGTCCTAATTTCCAGCCATCTCACCTTTGGATTTTAAAATAATAACACGTCTGTAGATATTTATAAAAAAAATATTTACTCGGGGAACAAAACTGAGCTCCTAAATGCAAAGGTGCCGGAAGCTGTTAATGACTGTGGGTGGGGGTGGGGGGCGAATGGTGACAGGGGCACTTAGTGAACTAAAAAGGGTAATTTTTTTATAACTATTTGCTACCACAACATCGGTTCACTTGGAGGACATTTTAAGCTTAGCCAATTCTCTTTTGTTGCTTGAATTTACATTTTCTGATTGGTCATAGCTATCCCCATGGCCGATAATTGTTTATTAGCCCTAGTGAAAACAACTGTGATCATAACATAGATAATTTGAGGGGGCCATGTAAAGGATGCAGCATTTAGGAACTGCCTCTATCCATTAGTGGCATGAGGGGAAATCCTGAGCACATTTTCTACTACCCATCCTTAGATCCAAGTTGCATTTGAATATGGATGGATGAGCTTTGCTTTATTTTTATGGATAGTCTGTTCCGGAACAGTGGTAGCCTCTGTGACATATATCCATCTCTCCACAACATTCAGTTTACATACCTGGACTGAGTATTTTTGATGCCATCTGACTTGCTGATGTTCAGTAGGTCCATCTGTATTATGTCGGAGGATGGTTTGTATGCCAGACATGTCACCTCTAAGCACTCTGTAGGATATTGAGTATAGTAATAAATCTTTGAGGTGGTCCATGCAAAACCTATTGTTTAGGACTTGTATCCTTTTAGTAAGGTATCTCTTAAGGTATTCCAATTGCTGCATGGGGCTGGACAGATACATGCCAAAGTGGGCATTATACTAAATGATTGACATAATGAGAGCTTTGTAAAGGGGGACAACAACATATGTAGATCTAGTCACAATCAATTTGTTTATAAGCTGTGCAATATAGAAAGGCTTTCTTATGACTCTGGGCACATGTTTCAAAAGTTAGGTCACTGTACACACAAGTTCCCAAATGCCAAACAATTGGATCAGTTCTCAGAGGGAATTGTCATGATTTTGACACCAGTTATTATTTGGGACAAACCTTCCTGCATGATGGTTAAGTCATTTGGGGATTCAGTAACTTCTCCTAGCTTGCAATCATCTCAAACTTAGCTGGCCAAATCTCTTTGGTATTTCATTTTACTTTTGAGATGTATATGCCAAACAGAAAAAGTCTCAGCACCGAACCATGGGGGACTCCATTGGTGACTGGTCTCTTCCCCTGTTTTGATTTCCTGCATCCTGTGAGCCAAGTTGGCAATGCAGCTGGTGATGCAAGTGTTTGCTCCTACATTATTCATCTTTTGTACTACACCTGAGTAGAGGATTGTGTCAAAAGACTTGGCCAGGTCAAGGTAATGTGGTGTGAACTGTTTTACCTTCATCCATTGCTTTGGTAACAAGAGTAAAGCTTAAACTTTTCCCATGATTTTGAGGCTTTCACACCTTCCTCTGGGCTGTTTTCAAACACATTTTTAGGGCCATGCATACATGTATGCATTCCTTGATTCACCTTCCTGATTGTATTAAATGATATTCCTTGTATAATACAGCACACTTGTTAGACTTAAGTTAGAGTGCATTTTAAATGTATTGTTTAAACATTTTTCCAGTAGGCAATGAAACAAAAATGCATTAACCAATAATGACAAAACTGCCCTACTCAGAACATTTCCATCACAAAGGTCTACTTCCACACACAACTGCATTTTAAATTTGTTTGAACATTTTTCCAGTAGGCAATGAGCCAAAATGCATGCACCAGTAATGATAAAACTGACCTATTCAGAACATTTCCATGATAACAGTCTACTTCCACACACAATTGCATTTTAAATTTATTGTTTGAACATTTTTCCAGTAGGCAATGAAGGAAAATGCATGCACCAATAATGACAAAACTGCCCTATTCAGAACATTTCCATGATAACAGTCAACTTCTACACCCCTGCTATGCCTCAACATATGCTAGGAAGTAACTGTAGAACTAATAAAAGCTGCTAGACCTGGATACAGGCAAAACTGTTTTTGATGTATACCATTTTAGACATGTGGAGGCAATATGTAAACTTAATAAGAACCACAAACTATCCTTATGGCATGAAACATGTTGCTAGGCTATTGACATTTCCTAAACCATATAACTCTTTCCTAAAGAGAATTACAGATTCCTATCTTCACGACAGAAGGCCAGATAACCCATACTAGATACCAAGGCCAGTGACCGAGTCCAGCCTTTCAGCTAGAATGATGGATGGCCAATGCCATACCATCAGTGGAATGAATGATCCCGTTACATACCACTGTCCAGAGACCTGTTACTGGTAATGGTGATGCTGTTAAACATTTTGAACTCTTAACTTCAGCTTACTTTACGAATCATTAGATGCTAAAGTACCACTCTCTAATGCTCGAGAGGAGCTATCCTGTGTCCTCAGGAAGACACATGTTGAGATTTAATTGATGAGAAAGGAATTATCAGATAAAAGAAACTGAGACTCAAAGATTTTAATTAAGATAAAATAACATTGCCATCTTTTGTAAAATCCACCCACTATCCATATTCAATACCCACTTTATTCATTTCTATAGGTACTGACATAATATACTTTCATTACTTACAGTTTATAAACAGAATTATAAACATCCATATTGCTCCTTCTTAATGTTAACAAAGGCACTTCTTTCCCAGAAATATAAATAAACGACTAAACTACTGCTGCATATGTGCATGTGACACTCATGCACTTATGAGCACATGCATCCCTGTGGCATACATCTTTTGCAGTGTTCC